>NC_081435.1:3134747-3211931 GCF_949786415.1 Peromyscus eremicus
GCTTCTAAGCCACCCGGTGTGGGTGCTAGGAGCCAAACCTGGGTCCTCTGGAAGAATAGTAATGCTCTTAACCCCTGAGCCATCTCTCCAGCCTTGGATTTCACCTTTTAAAGATGTCCACAGCCCAGTCATTATTCATACACTTACTTTTTGATTATTTGAACATCCAATAAATAACTACTTCATGTTAAGAACCACGGTATGTGCTAACATACAAAGACAAAGCCCACATACATGTGGTCACATGTCCTCTGGGTCAGAAGGGAGCAGAGTTAGGTGACAGCTCTGTCATGCCCAGGGAGGGCAGACCCAAGGTGAGATGAATGGAGCTGGGGTATGACTCAGTGGTAAACTCCGCACTAGATGAGTTTAATATTTAGCATTAAAAAGAAAGATACATAAAGGTAAGTTTTGACGCTTGGTGGTCATCGTGTGAGTCTTTCGGTGTTGCGGACGTTGCCACCACTCTAAAAGCCACAACTGCTGTGCTCTAGTTTGTAGACATGATGGGCTGGCGTCTGGAGACAGAGGATGGAGTTGCTATCCCTGTGTCCTTCAACCCGGGCAGCAACAGTGTGGTTGCAGATCTGCAGGAGCTGCCGTCATCAGTCCGCAGTGCGTCCTGGGTGTCACCTCCATCCTATCTAGGTGACAAGGTAACGATGTTCTGATGCTCTTCTGAGCCCTCCCTCTGTGGTCTCAGCTATCACTGCATAATTATCATTTCCTAGAGGCCTGGAGGAAGCACCTGGAAGTTCAGGTAATTAATGTTTAGCAAGTTAGGCAATAATGAAGATGTCCTGCCTCCTGTCACACGGAGGGACTGCAAAAGCACCTCACGTGTGTGTGTCCCACTTATGTGAGTTCCCAGAAAAGGAAGCCCTGCATGGTGTTTTTCTTGATTTGTGCTTCCTGCCAAGGAATTCTCCTCTAGGGAAATATAAAACCATTTAAATAATAGCTGTTGCAAATGGCCAGGTGCTTTTAAACACTCTGCTGAGAATTCTTTGTTTTAAAGCAGAAAGGCTCCTTGTCAGGAGAATAAAAGCTGAAAAGTGACTCACAGTTTTATTAAAAGAAGCACAGGACCCATGGCAGTTAGACTCTCACAAGCAGGATCAAGTGTATTTAATGGCATGCTCCCCCAGGATCTTATAAGTGAGCCACATACATGATCACGGCAGAGCCTGGCCACGGTATGAGTACAGTCCGGGTCCTGTGTAGAAAGACTATCTATCAGGTAGCATAGGCTTCAAGTTAGTCACAATGGAAGATGTTAGAAAGAGCGGATTTCACAGGGCCACCCCCGCTCATGAGATGTCACAATTTTATATTGCGCATGGCTTAAATAAATATCAGAGTGTTTATGGAGGTTCAATTATGTAGGCAAAATTGATGAAATTACCAGTCTTTGAGGAATTAACTCAATGTCTGTGAGTTAACTCAGTGGTTGTTAACTCATTGTTGGCTCCAGATCTCTAATTCTGGATGAAGAATTATGAACTTTGACATTTTCATGTGCAAAAAACTACTTCTTCCACATGACCCCCTCCTCCATCACCCACTAACCCTCCTCTCCTCTCCATGGTTAGTCTATGTGTCAGTCATCTGTGACCCCCTCCTCCATCACCCACTAACCCTCCTCTCCTCTCCATGGTTAGCCCATGTGTCGGTCATCTGTGACCCATTCCTCCATCACCCACTAACCCTTCTCTCCATGGTTAGCCCATGTGTTGGTCATCTGTTACTATGCAGCAGCTTAAGGTGACAAGTAATTGTGCATTGTCTGTGGACTGGGGATCCAGGAGTCATTGGTGCAGAGTTTCCTCTAGGGTTGTGGTCAAGATGTTAGCCAGGGCTAGTCACTTCAGAACTAGAAGATCCGCTTGCTGAGGCCACTGCCATGGTTGCTAGCAGGCTTCTGTCCCTTCTCCATCTGGCGGAGGCTTCAGAGCCTCATCCCATGAGACCTTCCTGGACTACCCGAGGAGCATCGTGACAAGGTGGCAGGTATCAGCAAAGTAGCTGGAAAGACGAATGTGATAGTGAGAATTAATGAAAGAACTCTAGACAGAAGTGATAATCCTATAACTTCACTTTGGAAAAGGTGAAATCTCACGTCTGCTTTATTCTGCTCATGAACTTGTTAAAAATGAGTCACTGAGTTGAGCCCACACACAAGGAGAGGGCAATGGCACTTCCCTTCTGTGTCAGTTATTTTCTGTTACTGCAATCAAACACCATGACCAAGAGCAACATCCACAAGAGTTTATTTTGGTGGAGACATGGAAGCAGGTGGTTAGAGCAGGAAGCTGAGAGATCATACCTCCAACCACACAGAGAAAGCGGAGAGTGGGCTGTAAAGGGGCAAGGGTATGAACCCTCAAAGCCCACCCCCAGTGATACAATTTCTGCGGCAAAGCTACACTGTAGTGGGGAGCTGTTCTAGCTATGACCTTACACTACACCTCGTAAAAGTTCCACAGCCTCCCAAACAGCGCCACAGTAGAGAACCCAATGTCCAGATACCTGAGCCTGTGGGGACATTCCTAATTCCAGCCACTCTAGGAAGGATTACCAGAATTCATGCACGCATCTTAAAATAGCCTAGCCTATCAAAAACACAGTGCTTAAAGTCAATTAGATGAGCCTAGGTGTCTCTTGGAAATGCTCTGGGAAGCTTCATCAGGTTGCAGGTCCTAGGAGAAGCCTCTGTGCCCGGGGGGCCCAGAGACGCTCCCCGCTCTCCCTGGAACAGCACTTTGTTCTCAGCTGAGATGATGTCGCTGTTGACACCTCGTCACTCCCTCATTCCTAGATGATTTTAAGGTGGGAGGGACCAGGAGCACAGGTGAACTAGTCGACAGAAAGTTATGACCTTTCACTGCACATTGCCACCAAGGTCATACTGTGCTGGCCCAATCTGTGTCTCTGAGGGAGCCATTGATCATGGCTTCTCTCTCCAACAAATAGGGAACAGTCACCATCTGCTGTCAAGGAATTTTTTTTGAACATTTATTTTTAGGGGTTTATTTTGCAACTGATAATCCCATTTCTTCTATTTCAATAATAGATTTCTTAGAATTTCTTTGGATTAAGCAAACTTTTTATTTAGTCATCATGAGAGGGAGAAAAAAATCTTATTTGTTGCAATATGGTTGTTATTTTTTCTTTTTAATAAAAGTACATTCCCTCTTATAAAAAGCATGTCAGTGGTTTTCAGGAATCTAAAAATGACATAAAGTAGGAGA
The DNA here is from genome assembly GCF_949786415.1 of Peromyscus eremicus. Lineage (NCBI taxonomy): Eukaryota > Metazoa > Chordata > Mammalia > Rodentia > Cricetidae > Peromyscus > Peromyscus eremicus. The sequence goes on from NC_081435.1 coordinate 3,137,999, forward strand.
CGAAGGCAGCGTTCTTAGTCCCACCTGCTAGAGCTCCTTTGCCGATGGGTCCATGTTCGTCTTTCCAGACATCCTGGTTAATGTCAGCCTGGTCATTTTCAGTGCTGTGGAGACGACTGTCCGTTCAATTTCAGGTTTCCTCGTATGGCGGCTACCTCACCTACCAAGCCAAGTCCTTCGGCTTACCTGGCGACATGGTTCTTCTGGAGAAGCAGCCAGATGTGCAGCTCACTGTAGGTATTAGGGTGTGGGCCGAGCAGCGGGCTCATAAGCAGTTCCTATAAGCGGGGCTGTGCAGAGTGTTGATTGATTAGTGATTTGAAGCCCCTGACACAGAAGGTATCACGCACCTCTGCCCGAGGGTGCCTGTTTCCCCTTCCAGTGCAGCTGGTTTCATCTTCGAACCCCTCATGTTTTATTATGGTTCAGTCTTTCAACTTAGTCTCAAAAATGATTTGGAGCTCGTTCTTTTTTTTTTTTTTTTTTTTTTGGTTTTTCGAGACAGGGTTTCTCTGTGTAGCTTTGCGCCTTTCCTGGAACTCACTTGGTAGCCCAGGCTGGCCTCGAACTCACAGAGATCCGCCTGGCTCTGCCTCCCAAGTGCTGGGATTAAAGGCGTGCGCCACCACCGCCTGGCTGATTTGGAGCTCATTCTTCACGGCACCCTGCAAGGTGGACAAAACCCCTGGAATATGGGTTAGGGAGCCCTAGCCTGACGCCAACTCTGTTCTTGCTTAATTTGGAAGGAGGCTGCTGGAGATGTAATCCAGGGCCTCACGCTTGCTGTGCAGGTACTCTGCCGCTGAGCTCCATCCCCACCTCCGTTTCTGCCTTAGATGCTATGGTGGGTGCTGGCAGCTCCAGCTTCCTGGAAGGTTTCTTTGCACCATGCAGTGTAAATGGGGACCAGCAAGCCTCACACGCATCCTCACAGCAAAGGACCCTGTGTACTTGGTAGATCTTTGTGTTCAAGCACTGCTGAGCCATATTTTGCTTTGACCAGTAAACAAATGTATTGAATTGTTCTGGTAAAAACTCAAAGGAACCTTAGCACAGCATAGTGAAAATTAAAAAACAAAGATTTTAGAGTTACATAAGGACACGTATTACTCGATGGAAGCACTGTCCCAGCAGGGCCGTGTTTCAGCTTCTGTTCTGCAGCGCATCTCACAGCTGAAGCTGCTGCTGTGTATAACGTCTGCTGCAGAGGACTTAATTGTACATGCTCTTGGAATGCACTGGAGGCAAAGATCAAAATCCCCCTTGATTTTACCTTCAGACATGGAAATCGTTTAGGCTCACAAAATTTTTTCTTTGTTGCTTTATTTAAACCACTGTAATTAAGAGCCTTTGGGGCATGTTTCTTAGATTAAGGTTTGGAGTGATCTGTGATCCTCAATAATGTTCTGCCCTCATGAATGGATTGCCTCCAGGTTTGGAACCGACACAGAACAGCTGGGCGGTGGTGTGTGACTTGGGGTGGAGCTGCTTGGCAGGACCTAGACATGCCCATGCAGTCCTGTGAAAGCCCCCAAGAGGCACTGAGTGGAATGGGGCAGAGGCTGAGAGGAGGTGGCCAGACCCCATAGGCAGGCCAGAGCCCTGGGCCCATGTCCTCATCCATGAACTCTTTCTCTTCTCTGAGCACAGCAGCTGCAAAGCCAGGCTTGGTTAGCCCTTCCTCCACCCCTGCCCTCCTCCACCCCTGCCCTTCTCCATCCCGCCCTCCTCCACTCTGCCCTCCTCCACCCCCCCACCCACCCCCACCCCCCGCCCTCCTCCACCCCTGCCCTCTCCGGCACGGTCCTATCAGCAGCCATGGAATGCGCTTCCCACATTTGCTACAAAGTGATTAAAATGAATACTTTTGTCCATTTTAAAAATACTTCATTTAATGTGTGTGAGTGTTTCGTCTGCACATCTGTCTGTGCACAGGAGAGAGCAGCAGGTCCCCTGGGACTGGATAATAGATGGTTGTGAATCTCCAAGGGGATGCTAGGAATCAAACTTAGGTCCTCTGGAAAGCAGCCAGTGCTCCAAACCACTGAGCTGTTTCTCTAGCTCTTATTCTTTCTTCATATTTTAAAATCACTTTTGGTCAAGGGAGTTTTCATATGTGGAAACGTACCATATGAGCTGCTATTCACCTGTGTCTGGGTCACTAACCCAGTCAGTTCTGAACTGTTTAGGGCCAGGTGTTTCATATAATGTAGACACACGTAGAAATCTGTTCTAACATCAGTATAAGCTTCAAAGCATCCCAACCCAGGCACTAATGCATTCCTGCTTCCCCTTAAACAGGGTCAGCACATGTCCATCATCCACCAGGAATCCAGTGACCCACGGCCAGACAGGCTGCATCATGGGAGAGTGCAAATGGTTGAGGTAAGACAAGTCCAGAGAGGTCTCTGACGGTCTTTTGATCTGTGTTTCGTTCTTTTAGTCAAGATTTTCACTTATTTAAGAATGTTTGAAGAATGCAGGTTGCATTTATACAGAGAGAGAGAGAGAGAGAGAGAGAGAAAACACACACACACACACACACACACACACACACACACACAGAGGATGGGGGTGGTATGGCTTAAAAAAACAAACAAAAAATAAAAAAACAAACAGGGACCAGTCAGGTAGCTACATGGGGAAAGAGCTTGATCCCAACCCTGACAACCTGAGTTTGATCCCTGGGACTTACATGGTAGAAGGAGGGAACTGATTTCCAAAATTTGTCCTCTGACCTACATACAAATATCATGACACCTGCACACACACACACACACACACACACACACACACACGTACACGCACACGCACACACACACACACACATACACACACGCACGCACGCACACACACGCACCGTGTGAAACCCCCACCCTACCACATAATCTAGAACATAATATACCATTGAGTGTTTGATGCTTACACATTTTTGCTTATATCCTCTTTTATAAATATCTCCCCTGTCCTATGTGTGTATGTGTGTATGTGTGTGTGTGTGTGTGCGCGCGTGCGCGCACATGCATGTGTGTGCAGGCCAGAGGACAACCTCAGCTATAGTTCCTTGGCTGCTGTTTCTCCTTTCTCTAAGACAAGCTTCCTCTTGGTGTGAAGCTTGCCGGGTAGGCTGGCCAGCAATCTGGGGGAACTCCCGTCTCTCTCTTACCCACGAATCACCTCTCATGCCCAGAGCGACCAGAGAGCTCACGTTCTTTAGTGTTAAGAGAGGGTTCCACGGTTCAGAGCACTGCTGCTTTTGCAGAGGGCCTGAGTTTTGTTCCCAGCACTAAGACTGGGTGGCTCACAGCCTCCTGAAACTCCTGCTGTAGGGATTCAGTGCCTCCTCTGCTCTCCATAAACACATCCATGCGTGTACATGTGCATGCAGACTGCCACATACACATAGGTAAATAATTAAACCAACGTACAAGAGGCACATCAGAGAGGCTGCCTTCTTTTCATCATAGAAGATGCAGTGATAATGGTTATCTACAAATCAGGAAGAGAGCCTCCCCAGGAGCCCATGCAGCCGGCACTCGGAGCTTCCAGGACCATGACAAACATCATGGTATAAGCCAGCTACTACCTGGCACTTTGTTATGACCAAAGCACAAAACTCCACTACATAATCTAGACTAGAGTACACCGCAGGGGTCTGATGCTTACATGCTTTTGTTTGTATCCTCTTTTGGAGGCAGATGCGAGCTTGGAGGAGGTCAAGTGTACCAATGTATGTAATGGAGATTTCAGAAAGAGAAGAGAAAATATTCGAGGCAGGAATCACTTACCAAACATGATGAGAGTCACTAATATCTCAGTGCCAAACCCCCAAGTCTGACTAGGATGGAAGGAAGAGGTCCGCACAAACATATTGTAATGTACATGCAGAAAGACAAAGAGAGAACAGCCAGAGCCCCGATCCATCACATGCAAGTGGCCTCAGTAACAGAACGCTGGTGGTCAAAGGTAGTGGATGAGCTATTCAAACACCGAAGGAGGGCTGGAAAGATGGCACAGCAGGTAGAGGCATCGGCCAGCACGCCTGAGGACCTAGGTTCGATACCAGGAATCCACGTGGTGGGAGGAGAGGACTGGCTCCTGCAGGCTGTCCCTCTGAGCTCTACATGTGTTCTGACATATGTGTGTGCACTCATACACATACACCACACAAAGTGGAAAAAATTACAAAGCAGAAGAAACGAACAATTAACGTGAACGATTAAGAAACAAAGAATTCATGTGCAAAAAATTTAGTGCACTGATCTGAGCTACGAGCAGAAAACTCATTACTAAATAACTTCTTGGTAAGAAGTACCCAGTCACAAAAACATACAGGATGTGAGTCCACTGATATGAGGTCCCTAACACAGTCCAGCTCTTAGAAAGTAGGCTGTGCGTTTCCATGGCTGGAGGGGTCTGCCTAGAGTTTCTGTTTCCAACCATGAGCAAGTTTTTGAGACTTGTGCAGTCTTATGCTCATAGCTCAGACCACTGCACTGCAGAATCCATAAATAAAATGGATACGATAGTACATTTCATGGCATGTGGTTTTTTTAACAATAAAATTACATACGTTAGCCGGGCAGTGGTGGTGGTGCATGCCTTTAATCCCAGCACTCAGGAGCCAGAGGTGGGTGGATCTCCGGGTCTGAGGCCAGCCTGGTCTACATAGTGAGTTCCAGAACAGACAGGGCTACACAGAGAAACCCTGTCTTGGAACAAAACAAGACAAAAATCACATACATCTATTACAAATAAAAAATGATAGAAAGAGTCGTGAAGTGTCTCCTCACACTGGGGATCTCAGCACTTGGGAAGCTGAAGGTAAAAGGATCCTGAGTGTCAGGCCAGCCGAGGCTTCTTAGCTAGACTCTGTCTCAAAAAGAAAAAAACAACAAAAATCCAACCAAGCACACAAACAAAGCAGCAAATTAGTAAAACAAATACTTGTGCAAGAAGAGATCGTGTTTGCTGTCCTAACGATGCACATTTAACTAACTTACGGAGTTAGGCTTTTTCTTCTGCATCCTCATCACAGACTTTATATTTTCCCAGATTAAAGGACATTTACAAAGGCATGGCGCTGGTCATGGAGATCCCTTCCCTGGGGTGGCCTGGCGTGCCTGTACCAGGAAGGACTTCCCCATCTTTCTTGGACTCCTTTTCCCTCATACATTCTGAATGTCTTCGCTTGGACCCATTCCAAGGCCTTTCTCTCTGGAAGTGACCTTGCCTAAGGAAACCTCTCCATTTACTGTGCAGGCAAACTTCAGACACGAGGGCAGCGGTGCCCCAGTGTCCCGGGAAGAGCTGATGACCGTGCTGTCCCAACTGGAAGGTCTGTACATCCGGGGCCTCCACTTCACTGAGACACAGCGGCTCACCCTGGGCGAGGTAGGGCTGGAGGAGGCCTCCGACACAGGAAGCGGACCCAGAGCTCATCTTGTGGAGATGTGTGCCTGTCCCCCTGACTACACAGGTGACTCATGTCAGGTAGGATTTTCCCAGCCGTGGTATTCCTCACTTCCTGGGGCCCTCGTCCGTGTCTGGCTTGTTCTGGCTGCTGTCCAGCAATGCCCCACAGTTGGGGCTTTCTCTACCCATCATCCAAGTGTGGCATCTTCCCGAGACTACCTTTAGGGATTCAAAATGTGACAAAGACATCACAGTGTCTTGCCTTCAACAGGAGACTGTGGGTGCTCCATAGATGTAGAAATCAGAGGTAGGAAGACTCGGTGTCTGTCGTTCCCTGTAAGCTGGCCAGAGCTGCCTCTCCTGTCACTCTGCAACCCTGGTGCAGTTAAATCCAGAGTATTCCCCGGATGCAAAAGGGAAACCCTCTCTCCCATTTTCCACCTCTTAGCAGGTCCGAGTTGTTTGAGCTTACTCTCACATGATTAAAATGTACTACAAAATGAAACCGTTTTCAACCCATACATCAATGTGTTCTTTTCCTAATGAGAATCGGTGTTGGCAAAATTAGTGGGAGATAGCAATGATGTTGTGTACCCTGTCCCCAAAAGTACATAAACTAGCAAACGTCTTCACTTTCCTGTGTTTTAAGCCAGAAACTCTCTCCCTTGTGATGGCAGCCTGGAGACTTTTTTCCTGTGAGTTGGCTCACAGGTTACCTCCACTCAGCTCAATGCCTTCCATCTCTTTTTCTAACTGACTTAAAATGTAAATTAGATAGCCCAAGGAAAAGAGGAGACGGTCGATTAGCACCCTCGTGGCCAGGGTGTGGGCTTTTGGGTTGACTCAGCCTGTGATTTACAGCAGCTCTAATCATCTGGGGCTGTCTGCAGGGCCAGGTGGGTAGAAGGTGACGTCTGCCCCACCTCTCAGGACTTACAAGGCTGTGCTTACCTGTGGAACTGTTCTGTGCTTTCTCTCCCCGGAGTAGGCTGAGTCATGTGTGAAGTGTAAAGGTGGGGCCCCCTGCTGCAGACAGCCTTCCTCCCCTGAGTCAGACAGGCCCGGGCACTGCGCAGGGAGGGCACGTATAAGAGGAAGAGTGCAGAGCTTTGCATGCAGCCTGGCGGGCACCCAGGGATCAGGATGCCCCCTGCAGTGAGGTGGTCAGCCTGGAGCACAGGATGGCTCTGGATCTTTGGGGCAGCCCTGGGCCAGTGCCTGGGGTATGGCTCAGAGCAGCAAAGGGTAGCATTTCTTCAGCGTCCAGGTCAAAATCATCTGCAAACAAGCTATACGGAGCTCAGACCTAGTCAGGTAATGCCCGTTTTAAATTTCCGTTTGGGGTGGGAAAATGTGTCCAGCTTGGTGACATTTTGAGTTAGGGTTATTACGGAGTAGATGGGTGGGCTGGGGGGAGGGCAGGCAGCCTCCCGGTTGCGGTGAGCGGCAGGGTTTATTGCAGAGCTGGGCAGATTGTTCTCCCGAGCTATTAACCACAAGCCCCATAAACATCAGCCCACCTTGGAAGGCCTAGACAGCTGAGAGCTTGGATGCTTGTGGAGTAGTGGTATACCATGAAACTCGGTGCCCTTTAGGGACTAGCTCAGCCTCGGACAAGAGGCTACTGCCTGTACGCTTGCCAGTTTCACTTGGAAGAAAATTTACCCACAAAGTAAAACATGAGGAACAATAAGAGCCAAGGCTAAGAAAACGATCAAAGTTTGTATAGTGCCTCATGGACATGCTGCGATTTGCCGGGCATGAAACATTCATGAATTTCGCTCACTCCTTACATGCCCTCGCTGCTACATGTGTACTTACAGAGAAATAGAGCCTGTGGTCTATGAGATTGACCCGGAAAGTGGACGGGGCATTTTATCATCTATAATATAAAATGTTACAGGAAATTTTATCCTTAAAAACACAGCTTTGTAAAGCTTCACCACTTCTAAGTCTCTTTATTGAAGTATAGGACACACTCATTTCCACCTGGAGATCTTCAGTAGAATTTGAATACTTCTGTGAAATTCGTTTGCTTGCTTTGTGGAGGCATGAAATGGTTACAATTGAGTCACTGACAAGTACTCCGAGTCACATGACCTGGAACTTGGGCAGAGCATTTTTCCTGCTTGTAATTAAAAGCACATCAAGGTGGATGATTTTGTTTTGATCATGATAGACTGTTCTTTCCCATAGCAGGTTTAATTAAGGCTTTTGTCCGAGCATGGTGCCTTCAACTCACGAGACCTATTCGTTCATTTGAATAACTTGTCCCTTACCAAATGTAATTATTTTGAGCAAATGACGTGATGTATGTAAGGCACCCGCCAGTTCATACAGCAGCTGGTTTGTTGTCGATGTGGTCACACAGTCCCTGGCTGGATTTCATTCAGGTGTGTCTCCCAGCTGAGCTATCAGAACATTCCTTTCATACTTAATTCCCCTTTAGACAAGCCTGTTCATACAGAGCCTTAAAGTAAAAAAAAAAAAAAAAAAAATTGCAATATATCCCCTTTGCCTAAACATGGTCCCTAATCACGTAAAGGAACATTATATTGGGAATTATGTTCTGTTGTTTGTATGATCTGTTAGCCATTGGTCATTTGGGAAGGAGATCCTGGCTGGAGTTGAGCCCCCCCCCCAACAGCACGTGATCCCACACTTTTCCAGATGCTCAGGCACAGGTCCTTTGTGGACGTGGGCGGTGAGACTGGCCTGTTTATTTCAGGTTTTGCATTGATTGCCATTTCAGAGTCTTGTTATGGACATATGTGCTGTTTAAGATCATTCATCAGATGGGTTGAGATATTAATTCTTCGTGGTGCTTTCAAGATGGAAATCTGGGAGACCAGAGCCACAAACAAGGGGAAAGCCAGTGTTAAGCTGTGCATGGATTGACTCTGCCAAGATAAAGACCGCATCTACCTATAATCCCTTTTTTTTTCTTTTTTTGAGCTAGGGTTTTACTCTGTAGCACTGCACCTGGAACTCATAGAGATCCTCCTACCTCTGTCTTCCAAGTGCTGGGATTAAAATCCTGTTGGAAAGTTCTTAACAGAATCTTTTAAATAAGACATAAGTCCATGGGAAAAATATTAACTCTTGCCGGGTGGTGGTGGCACATACCTTTAATCCCAGCACTCAGAGGCAAAGGCAGAAGCAGGTGGATCTCCATGAGTTCAAGGCCAGCCTGGCCTACAGAGTGAGTTCTAGGATAGCCAGGGCTATACAGAGAAATCCTGCCTTGAAAAACCCAAGTACACACACACACACACATACACACTTTTCACCCAGCTAAAAGCCATGCTATTATCTGGAAGGAGACAGCAGACTGGAGATAGAATTAACTGATTCTATAGAAACATGGAAACAAGACTAAACCCGGAGACTGACTCAGGCTGGGTCTGTTGTCACAGTGGGCCAAATTCTTGAGAGCAGTCTTGTATGTGAGCACTCAACACCTAATGACCACTGGTTAGTGAGTGTTGCTAAAATGATTCCAATAATTGTACCATTATTGAGAGGACTCCTTTGAGGACTATGCCCACTCCACCCCCCTCCTACAAGCCTGAGCCCATACTTGGGGAGGGTGAGCTGTCAGGAGACTGTTGACCTTGAGTCGGCTTAGCTCTATGCCCCAGTAGGGACTGGCATCCTCTTTACTCCCACCCTTCCATCTGCTGAACCCCTTTGATACAACTGGTATGTGAGAGGGGCCCATGGCCACTTCTCCTGTCTCTGTTAGGTTCCATTCCCACCATCATCACAAAGACACAGCACAATCTTACCAAAAAGCAGCCACGCTGGCTGCTGGTTGATATCAGAAATCCACACAGCCCCTGGGGAGGGAAGGTTTTAAAACCTTGACTTCTTCACAGTAAGAATTGTGACGGGCTTTGGAAAATAATAATTCTCTTTTCTTTGTATTGATGAAACATTTTTGTTTGAAAAATAGGCTTGTCGCCCTGGATACTATCGGGACAACAAAAGCCTGCCCTCGGGAAGGTGTGTTCCCTGCAATTGCCACGGACATTCAAACCGCTGCCAGGACGGCTCAGGGATGTGCATTGTGAGTAAGCTGGTAGTTGTTCCTGCTGACAGGCAATCTGTTCCTCCTCTTTCCCCTGAGATGTCAATGTTCCATCTCTCACTGAACCCCCAACAGAGATTGCTATGGCCGTGGAGGAGGCTTCTGAACCCTCAGGCTGAATTAGATGTTTCACACTTCACTTTTGCCTCGATTGTAACATGCACTCTCAGAAGAGAGCACCTGTCGGAACGGTTATGAGATGCCTGTCTATGATCTCCGCCTCATCAAGTGATAGTAATAAGTGCATCGTGGGGCTTAATACTTGCCTGGATATATAAGTCTGAGCTGTCACTTTGGGGCTCAGTTTTGTAGGGCTGACATGGGTCTCAAGGGGACACTTGTGGCTGTCAGAGGAGCAGTAACTCTATTACAGGGTGTTGAAGATGGGACTAGGTGGGCAGAGAGCTTACCTAGTGTGCACAGGACTTTGCATTTGACCCCCAGCACCCCTAAACCAGGCTGTAATCCCAGACTCTAGTGTTGGAGGCAGGAGGATCAGAAGTTGTCTTAGTCACTGTTCTGTTGCTGTGAAGAGACACCATGACCACAGCAATTCTTACAATGGAAAGCATTTCATTGGGGTTTGCTTCCAGTTTCAGAGGGTTAGTCCATTATCCTCATGGTGGGAGCATGGCAGCATGCAGGCAGACGCTGGAGCAGGAGCTGGAAGTCCTTCATCCTGATCCATAGGCGGAGAGCAACACTGGACCCAGCTTGGGCTTTTTTTTGTTTGTTTGCTTTTTTCGAGACAGGCTTTCTCTGTGTAGCTTTGCGCCTTTCCTGGAACTCACTTGGTAGTCCAGGCTAGCCTCGAACTCACAGAGATCCGCCTGGCTCTGCCTCCCAAGTGCTGGGATTAAAGGCGTGCGCCACCACCACCCGGCCCAGCTTGGGCTTTTGAAACCTCAAAACCCACCCACAGTGACACACTTCCTCCAACCAGGCCACACCCCCTAATCCTTCTCGAATAGTGCCACTCCCTGATGATGAAGCATTCAAATACATGAGCCTATGGGAGACATTCTTATTTAAAACACCAGTTTGAGGCCATCCTGAGACACAGGAGACCTTCCACGGGAAAAAAAAATACTGGGAAGGGAGAGGGGTAGGACATTAGTGATGAAAGGAAAGAAAGGATAAAAAGAAAGAAAAAATTTAGAGAGAAAGGGATACTGAGAATGGCTTATGGCTCATGCCTAGTCAGTCAAACACAAACACCCCCTGGCTACCAAGATAAAATGGGGTTACAGGAGAGGTGGGTGAAGGGATCACACCAAGGAGGTGAAGTGTGTCCTCACCTCTCCTTCCTCACAGAGGCCCGAAGCCTTCCAGCTACTTTCTTTTCTTTTCTCTTTTCTTTTTCTTCTTTCTTTCTTTCTTTCTTTCTTTCTTTCTTTCTTTCTTTCTTTCTTTTTTTTTTTTTTGCAGTTATTGATGGCTATAGTTTATATGCTAGAAAAGGGTCTTACTTTGGAATATTTTATCAAATTCTCTCCAATAAAATTTGTAGTAGAATATTTTTTTGTAGTACAATATTTTAAGATGTGTTATTTTGTTTACATTGCATTTGTTTAACTCTGTGAAGCTGTGTTACTGTGTCTGTGTAAAACACCTGATGGTCTTAAAGAGCTGAATGGCCAACAGCAAGGCAGGAGAAAGGAGAGGCAGGGCTGGCAGGTAGAGAGAATGTATAGAGGGAGAAATCTGGGAGGAGGGATCTAAGAGCTAGGAGCCAGAGGAGGAGGAGGACTCCAGGGGCCAGCCACCCAGCCACCCAGCCACCCAGCTGCACAGCTACACAGCAGGCCACAGAGTAAGAGTAAGATTTATGGGAGTAAGAGAACTCAAAAAGCCCAGAGGCAAAAGGTAGTTAGAATAAGTTAAGGAAAGCTGACAAGAAACAAGCCAAGCTAAGGCCAGGCATTGATAATTAAGAATAAGCCTCCATGTGTGATTTATTTGGGAGCTGGGTGTTCCCCCCCCCGAAAAAAGACCAAAGACCAACTAACAACAAAAATTAGCGTGTTTCTAGGAATGGTAGCACTTAATTCCAACACTTGGGAAACAGAGGCAGGCAGTGCTCTGTGAGTTCAAGGCTGGCCTGGTCTCCATGGCAGGTTCCTGGTTAAGAAGGCTATACAGTGAGACCACATCTCAAAAAAAAAAGTAGTTTAGGTAATTTTCATCCCAAAGAGTCTTTTACATTTTTTATTCATATATATACCTGTTTTTAACTGTACTTCACTTTCCTGTTCCATCAGAGCTCTCCCCATTCGACAGCCAGGGCCGCCCCCAGTTAAGGCCCTTTGGCAGCTCGCTCTGCTGCCATGGACTTGCTTTGTGTGGTGTGGGAGCACCTGTGGAGTCCCTGGCCACACTGAGCCTGCTTGGCTGTTAGCTCAGGATCTGCTTCCTCTGCAGGGCAGGCCAGAACAGGAAAGTGCCGAGGGGGCCGCCTGATGGAATATTTTGTTAGATTCTGACCTTATAAGTTCAAAAAGACTAAAAGGCCCCAGTGCGTTGTTTTCCCGAACAGAAGTCTGTTTGATGCCTTACCACAGAACCGTTGCTGGATGTCAAGTCTATCTTATAAAAGCCACCAGAGAACAAAGGGAATTTTCTCTAGATTCGGTACACTTCACGGAGGATAACTTGTGGGAGTCATACTTCATTTTCCAATCAAACAAGGTTTTTTTTTTTTTTCCATTTGCTCTTTCTGTAGATCTGTCTTTGCTTGTCTCTAAGGCCACTGTGCCTCCTCCAGGCAGAGCCCTCACTCCTCAGGAAATCCTGATAAACTGCTGTGGTTCTGAGATCCCTGCAGAGCTCAGACCCACCAGACACAACCCTTCCTCTCAAGAACCTGCTTTACACACCCACCCACCTTACCACACATGTGTACACACTCACATCCACCCTACCACACATGTGAACACACCCACACCCACCCTACCACACATGTGTACACACCCACACCCACCCTACCACACATGTGTACACACCCACACCCACCCTACCACACATGTGTACACACCCACACCCACCCTACCACACATGTGTACACACCCACACCCACCCTACCACACATGTGTACACACCCACACCCACCCTACCACACATGTGTACACACCCACACCCACCCTACCACACATGTGTACACACTCACACCCATCCTACAACACATGTGTACACACCCACACCCACCCTACCACATGTGTACACACCCACCCACCTTACCACACATGTGTACACACCCACCCACCTTACCACACATGTGTACACACCCACACCCACCCTACCACACATGTGAACACACCCACACCCACCCTACCACATGTGTACTCACTCACAACCACCCTACCACACATGTGTACACACTCACACCCACCCTACCACACATGTGTACACACCCACACCCACCCTACCACACATGTGTACACACCCACACCCACCTTACCACACATGTGTACACACCCACACCCACTCTACCACACATGTGTACACACCCACACCCACCCTACCACACATGTGAACACACCCACACCCACCTTACCACACATGTGTACACACCCACACCCACCTTACCACACATGTGAACACACCCACCCACCTTACCACATATGTGAACACACCCACCCACCTTACCACACATGTGTACACACCCACACCCACCCTACCACACATGTGAACACACCCACACCCACCTTACCACACATGTGTACACACCCACACCCACCTTACCACACATGTGAACACACCCACCCACCTTACCACACATGTGAACACACCCACCCACCTTACCACATATGTGTACACACCCACACCCACCCTACCACACATGTGTACACACCCACCCACCTTACCACACATGTGTACACACCCACACCCACCCTACCACACATGTGAACACACCCACCCACCTTACCACACATGTGAACACACCCACCCACCCTACCACACATGTGTACACACCCACACCCACCCTACCACACATGTGTACACACCCACCCACCCTACCACACATGTGTACACACTCACATCCACCCTACCACACATGTGTACACACCCACACCCACCCTACCACACATGTGTACACACTCACATCCACCCTACCACACATGTGTACACACCCACACCCACCCTACCACACATGTGTACACACCCACACCCACCTTACCACACATGTGTACACACCCACACCCACCCTACCACACATGTGTACACACCCACACCCACCCTACCACACAGTGTACACACTCACACCCACCTTACCACACATGTGAATACACCCACACCCACCCTACCACACGTGACCACACTCACACCCACCCTACCACACATGTGAACACACCCACACCCACCCACCTTACCACACATGTGTACACACCCACACCCACCCTACCACACATGTGTACACACCCACACCCACCCTACCACACATGTGTACACACTCACACCCACCTTACCACACAGTGTACACACCCACACCCACCCTACCACACATGTGTACACACCCACACCCACCCTACCACACATGTGTACACACCCACCCACCTTACCACACATGTGAACACACTCACACCCACCCTACCACACATGTGTACACACCCACACCCACCCTACCACACATGTGTACACACCCACACCCACCCTACCACATGTGTACTCACTCACACCCACCCTACCACACATATGTATACACCCACACCCACCCTACCACACATGTGAACACACCCACACCCACCCTACCACACATGTGTACACACCCACACCCACCCTACCACATGTGTACTCACTCACACCCACCCTACCACACATATGTATACACCCACACCCACCCTACCACACATGTGTACACACCCACACCCACCCTACCACATGTGTACTCACTCACACCCACCCTACCACACATATGTATACACTCACACCCACCCTACCACACATGTGAACACACCCACACCCACCCTACCACACATGTGAACACACCCACACCCACCTTACCACACATGTGAACACACCCACCCTACCACACATGTGTACACACCCACACCCACCTTACCACATATGTGTACACACTCACACCCACCCTACCACACATGTGTACACACTCACACCCACCCTACCACACATGTGTACACACCCACACCCACCCTACCACACATGTGAACACACCCACACCCACCCTACCACACATGTGTACACACCCACACCCACCCTACCACACATGTGAACACACCCACACCCACCCTACCACACATGTGTACACACCCACACCCACCCTACCACACATGTGAACACACCCACACCCACCCTACCACACATGTGAACACATCCACACCCACCTTACCACATATGTGTACACACTCACACCCACCCTACCACACATGTGTACACACCCACACCCATCCTACCACACATGTGTACACACCCACACCCACCCTACCACACATGTGTACATACCCACACCCACCCTACCACACATGTGTACACACTCACACCCACCCTACCACACATGTGTACACACCCACACCCACCCTACCACACATGTGTACATACCCACACCCACCTTACCACACATGTGTACACACCCACACTCACCCTACCACACGTGACCACACTCACACCCACCCTACCACACATGTGTACATACCCACACCCACCCTACCACACATGTGAACACACCCACACCCATCCTACCACACATGTGAACACACCCACACCCACCTTACCACACATGTGTACACACCCACACCCACCCTACCACACATGTGTACATACCCACACCCACCTTACCACACATGTGTACACACCCACACCCACCCTACCACACATGTGAACACACTCACACCCACTCTACCACACAGTGTACACACTCACACCCACCTTACCACACATGTGAACACACCCACACCCACCCTACCACACATGTGAATACACCCACACCCACCCTACCACACGTGACCACACTCACACCCACCCTACCACACATGTGAACACACCCACACCCACCCTACCACACATGTGTACATACCCATACCCACTTTACCACACATGTGAACACACCCACACCCACCCTACCACACATGTGTACACACCCACACCCACCCTACCACACATGTGTACACACCCACACCCACCCTACCACACATGTGAACACACCCACACCCACCCTACCACACATGTGTACATACCCATACCCACTTTACCACACATGTGAACACACCCACACCCACCCTACCACACATGTGTACACACCCACACCCACCCTACCACACATGTGTACACACCCACACCCACTTTACCACACATGTGAACACACCCACACCCACCCTACCACACATGTGAACACACCCACACCCACCCTACCACACATGTGAACACATCCACACCCACCTTACCACATATGTGTACACACTCACACCCACCCTACCACACATGTGTACACACCCACACCCACCCTACCACACATGTGTACACACTCACACCCACCCTACCACACATGTGTACACACTCACAACCACCCTACCACACATGTGTACACACTCACACCCATCCTACCACACATGTGTACACACCCACACCCACCCTACCACACATGTGTACACACTCACACCCACCCTACCACACATGTGTACACACCCACACCCACCCTACCACACATGTGTACACACCCACACCCACCCTACCATACATGTGTACACACCCACACCCACCCTACCCATCCACATACGGGGGCAGAGAGAGCTAACTGAGCATGGCATAGGCCATTGAGACCTGTAAGTTCACTCCAGTGACACCTCCTCCAACAAGGCCACACCTCCTAATCCTTCCTGTGGGGAGCCCCACCCCCACCTTTTACAGGGTTCCTATGAGGAGGAGAGAAGCATAAGGAATTAGTAGATAAAAAGATAGCAGAGTTGAGACAGACAGAAACACAGGATAGCTTCGGGAGGACCTGGATCAAAATCCACTGGCCCCTTCTGGCTCTTCTAAAGGGCTTTTTAAAGGAATGCCAAGGGGCGGGGCAAAAGCCCTCCCCTTGCTAGATCAAAGCACACTGCACATCCAAGTGCAGACCCTTCAAAACACCTGGTAACCATGCGTGTGGTCAATCCATCCCCTTATGCAGCCCTGCTGGGTAAAGCAAGCTCAGATCTCACTAGGAAACCTCTGTGGGCTCCCACACCTTCCCAAACAGTTCCACCAACTGGGGACCAAGTATTCACATATATGAGGCTAAGGGGGCATTCCCATCCAAACCACCACACTGCCTAACCATGCTTTATATAACTTTCAGTTCCTTACAGATTCATAAAGGATGGGTTTGTTTAACTAGGCGTCTTTTCCGTTGGAGACAAGCCCCATCCTCGTGTGTTTTATTTTTCCTAACTTAGCTTCAGGATTTATTTAAGTCTTCCCATCCATTATCTTCCCCTGTTCAAGCACCGTGGTGGCATATAGAGGTAAAAACATATAAGCAACCCTCAGAGCGCAACCTTGTTCCAGGTCATTTCATTAACACAAGTTATCTCTTAGTTACCGGATGTCCATAGCACAGGGGACTTCCCTCAGTGTGTGTGTGTGTGTGTGTGTGTGTGTGTGTGTGTGTGTGTGTGTGTGTATTTGAAGCTTTGTTGTGAGGGAGCGTGAATCCAAGAAAGGTTATAGTAGATTAAAAATCCCACAGGAAAACATGCTTTACACAATCCATACAGCCCACCATCAGGCTGCTTGGTGGTGATGTTGTGGAGTACTGTCCTTTAGACATTTACTGTGACGAAAAGGTAACTGGATTTACAAATATAAAATGCTTAGATACAATTTCTTCCTTCTTTCCTTCCTTCCTTGCTTGCTTGCTTTTTTGTTTGTTTGTTTTTTGAGACAGGATTTCTCTGTGTAGTCCTGGCTGTCTCCCTGGGACTCACTCTGTAGACCAGGCTGGCCTTGAACTCACAGAGATCTGCCTGCCTCTGCCTCCTGAGTGCTGGGATTAAAGGTGGGCACCACCACTGCCTGGCTAGACATAATTTTTTAATTCTCTGGAAATGGAGTTATAAGGGACTTCTAACATTATGTAACTTTCTATTATTTTCACAAATTCCACATATGAAAACCTATTTAAAATGTATTGCTCTTCAGTAACTGAGGTGAGTTATGAAGCAAATGAGGCTAGCTTCCAGATAAGACCCTTTCTAACAGGAGGAGAGAGAATCCACACTTCCCAAGGACCCAGCACATTTTTAGTTTTGTGCTTGTTTGACTGATTGAGACAGGGTCTCATTCTGTAGCTCTGGATAGCCTGGAACTTGCTATGTAGACCACACTGGCCTTGAACTCTCAGAGTTCTGTTTGCCTCTGCCTCCTGAGTGCCTGGTTAAAGACTTGCACCACCACATCCAGCCTCCCTTTTGCTTTCTAAAATGCTCTTAACAGCATCAGAAAGTGGCGCTCTTCTAATGGCACATTTTAGGAAAACTGTACTTATACATATGTCAATAAAATTGATACAGGAAAGAATAAAACTTAGATAAATAAAGGAAAATGCCCAAGATGCCGTGGCTGTGAAATGATACTGTGGCATAGTAACCTATATGGTCTTTCTCTATTGTAGCTAGTGAAAGGACCCTTGAACTGTGGTGGGGGTGGGGGGTGTTGGTGGGGTGGTATGGGATGTGTGTGTGTGTGTGTGTGTGTGTGTGTGTGTGTGTGTAGCTGGAGGAAAACACTAGTGTCCTTCCAAAGCACCATCCATTTCTTTTGTTTATTTTTGTGACAGAGTCTCTCACTGGCCTAGAGCTCACCAAGTAGGTTAGTTAGTAAGGCCTGGAGATCTACCCATCCCCCGAGTCCTGGGATTACAAGCATGTCCCACCATAGCCAGCTTTTAAAACATGGCTTCTAGGGAGCAAACTCAGATCCTTGTGCATGCAAGACAAGTAATTTATGCAGACTGAGCTATCATTCCAGCCTTGCAGTATTTTTGTGTGGTACCAAGAGCAGTTAAATAGGAATATATGTATTCAACAGAGCCAGTATCCTCATGCAGCCAGAGGACTAGAGATGTAGTTCAGGTGTGCCAAGCTCACCGAGCATACGAAGCTCTGGGTTTAATCATCAGCACTGAAGAAGATGTACAGACTGATAATAAACAGCTAACCCACTGTCCTGTTTGTCTGTCCCCAGAACTGTCAGCACAGCACAGCTGGGGACCACTGTGAGCACTGCAAGGAAGGTTACTATGGAAACGCCATCCACGGATCCTGTAGGGTCTGTCCCTGCCCTCATACCAACAGGTACAGTGGGGGCTCACAGCAACAGTGTGGAGTCTGGCACAGAGCTGCGAGCCGTCGAGGAAATAAAGGGTTAAGGAGAAGTGACGGCTAGCGGGCTGTGGGTTTTTCCAGTGATGACAGTGTTCTGAAATCGACCATAGTGGTGGCTGTACAACTCCTCAACTACACTGAGCCATTGAGTACTATTTGTGGATAAAGTGTATGGTGTGTGAATAATACTTCACTAAGGTTGGTATATATATGTCATTTCGGTTGTCAGCCTTTAATGGTTGAGCCATTATTTTTTTTTTAATGAACAGACACAAATGCAAGGAAAACCTCAGTCATCAGACAGAAACAGTCTTTTAAAATTGTTCCCTTTTGTCTTTTTCCTCTTCTTCTTTCTTTTGCTGCTCACTCAATGATTTAATGAATTTCATGGGCACCGATTATGGGGCCAGGCCTCAGCTTGGCTTTGTACTAGGGACGCTGACATATGGTAAGGATGGTGGAATCTGATGTCCTGGGGCTTTACCTGGAGTGGGTCAGGGAAAGAAAGGGTCACCACAACTCAGTAAGTACTTGCAGAAATAAATACGAAGTAGACTATCAGACAGACATGGGCTGTGTGGTTGACAGTGAGTGGCTATATTAGAGAGTGGCCAAGGAGCCATGGCTGGTCAGCAGGGGCATGAATGATGAGTGGAGGAGGCCAAGGCAGCATGTGGGTCCCAGAAGGGAAAGCTTCGTAGGGTCTGGCCCTGTCCTGACACCAGTGGGTACTGTAGACACTCACAGTGACAGCTGGTAATCTGAGGTTCTACGGAACTGAGAGGGGGTGGGGGATGGGGGACTAAAGAGACAGGTCCACGGACAGGCAGGAGGGGCTGGCGTGCACTGAGAGAGAAAGGGGCCCAAGGGCCCTCCTTAATTGGATGCACAATCTTCCAATCACCGAAATGGTGAGTTTTGTGAATGAGAAAGGAAGAGTTTATTCATGAGGCAGCACGGAGACAGGTATGGAACAAGCCTCAGACCCACCTCCCCCAGAGCAGGGTTTGGGATCACTCCTGAAGTAAGGAAGGCAAGGTGGGATGAGGCAACATTTACCAGTCATCTCTGTGTGTATGGCTGAACGTCATAGGATGCACATTTAGGAAGTGACAGCTTTGGCCTGATCTTAAGGCTGGGTTTTTCTGTCCCTTGATGTCAGCGATGTCACCCATGGGACACTTGCACATGCCCAAAAGAGCAGTCAGTGGTTCCAATAGAAGCAGCTTTCAAGCCCTGAGAGTCGCCTGGATGGTCATTAAGACCCGTGAGTCAGGGGTGTTACCTACAGCTAAGCTCACAGGAGTCTAATAGTGCCACTCACCTGCATGGGCTCCACAATGGTCATTTGTGTGAGCAGGGGGAGTTTGAGACAGGGTTTCTCTGTGTAGCAGCTCTAGCTGTTCTGGAACTTTCTCTGTAGACAGGGCTGGCCTCGAACTCACAAAGATCCACCTGCCCCTGCCTCCCAAGTTCTGGGTTTAAAGGTGTGCGCCACCATGCCCAGTGTAATTTTTTTTAAGGAAACAGAAGCAGGTGAAGTGAGAGGGATTCTTCAGGTTTTCTCTCAGTGCCAAGAGGCCTGGAGATGCAGCTGAAGGGTCCAACCAGGACTCAAATTCTAGGACTCTTAACCTTGAAGACTACAGCCAAGTGGCTGGGTTCACTCCTTGTGATGGAAGCCTTGGGGGAGCCTTTGAGTGATACATCGTTGCTGTCATTCAGGCCCGGTGTGACCCGGTGTGACCGAGAGATGGCAGGTAGAACAGTCACTGCTTCTTCCTGTCCTTTGGGCCTGGCACACTGTTAACTCTTGTTCATTAGGTCGTGTCCACCATGGACTCCAAGGAGAGTGTCATAACAGCTCAGTAGAGTAGTAATGGGCTTGAAAATCAAGAAACTGCTCCTATGTGACGCAGACTCAGAAATAAGAGCAGAGTGCAAAGCAGACTGACTCTGGCCCGGGTCAGATGAACTGACCACATCTTCCTTCTGTCCAAGTCACGTGCCCCAGGGCTGCTGCTGCCCTGGAGAACCCCGTGTCTGAGACATCTGCCTTGCTTTCCTATCTATGTGTTTGAGTCCCGTTCAGCCTGCCCCGTTTTGCAGCCCCGTTTGTACAGCGGTCTATCACTCCGTGCCTGCCCAGACTTGCACAGACAGAGGTTGGCAGAAGAGGAGAACACCAAGATTTCCCTCAGTGCACTCAGGAGCTTTGTTTTGGGTTAAAGCACAGAGCTGTCAGCAAAGCCAGCTCCCAGCTTCGCTGGGGCTGGAGTGCTTGCAGACCTTCAGGTTTATCATTACAGCTGTTTTATACCTCTTCCTCCATCAGCTGGAACACCACTGAGAAACTCCCAGCAAGGGAGGCTTCCCAAGCATAACCTCTCCTACTAGACATTCCCTTTGATGTGTATCAGTTTTTAATGTTCCACAAATTTGCAAATCCACACTTTGCAAATCCACATGGCTTCTTTATTTTGGGAGCAAAAAAGATTTCCTAACTATATGTCAGTTTAGAGCTAAAGGAAAAGGAATTGAAATTTTAGGACTTGATTGGAAAACAATATAAATCCACCAGCAATGGTACCACAGAATGCCCAAGGAGATGGGGAACTCTGAACTTCTCTCTGGGGCTCCCAAGGCCTGGCCTGTCTGCCAGGAGTGGGCGCTGTGTGGAAGAAACTGGAATAAACAAGGAGACCAGATTTTAAGAGAATCAGGACTTGCTGTTCTCTTTCCTGCCTGGACTTGCATTCCTTCCTTGTTATTCCTGGGGAAACCGTGTTGTAATCATTTCTGCCAGGCTGAGTTACTGGGTCTGTCTCCAGGGAAGGAATGCATTTATCCAAGCCAGAAAGAAAATGCATGTCTGCATTGCCCCATTTGTCCGATGTCAGCTGAAGCTATTCATCAAGCACTCTGGCGAGTCTCCAGGGGCAAAACTTTCTCCCCACACAACTTTCTTCACTCAAAATCTTCCTGACAATGGGTTTCAATTTTCGCTTCATGAAAGCTGGTCTTTTGTGATAGAAAACAATGAGCCCATGGGGTTCTGTTTTCACTGAGGCCTTTTTCCTGTCTTCCTTTTAAGTTTTGCTACTGGCTGTACTGTGGATGGAGGAAATGTGAGGTGTGCCTGCAAACCCGGATACACAGGAGCACAGTGTGAGAGGTAGGTTTCTCCCTGCACCATGTGCCCCTTGCCCATAGCCCCCTTTTTCCAAAATCTGCAGGTGTGGTGTGTTGGCAGGTTGGTTTGGAGCTGATACTGAAACAATTGTGGGAAAAATACAAGACCATTGACATTCTCTTCTCTCTTGCTCATCTTTAGAAGTCTGAGGATGAGGTACACACACCACACAGCACACATACATGCAGACTTAGATTCTCCCAACGCATGCCACTGTGCACCCCGGGCCCCATCCTCATTCCCACATGTCCCTCCCCATCTCTACACATCCCTCCTCCACCCAGTATACCCCTAGCCTTGGTCAATACCCCTACACATTCATCCTTGCCCACACCCTTATGTGTTCTTTATATAACTCTCATCTCCCAAAGTCTATATACCATTTCTCCTACATTCTTAAATACTGCTCCCCAAAAATCTATACATGCTCTTATTCTCATAAAGACTCATTGCTGCATATGCCCACACCCAAGTGCACACATCTTTATATACCTTTATCCCCACCAATATTCTTTTCTGTATATATAAATAACTTTAATTATAATTCTGCATATACACATAATCCATAGCCTTACACACACACAAAGTGCTCCTCACAGTATATTTTGAACACTCAGGAAAGCCTGTTCATTTCCCAATCCTTGATGCCTGTCATGACACTGCTCATATCAGATGTATTTAGTAAAATTCTACTACTACTAATGGTTGTGGGAGGGCCAGTGTCTTAGCGATACACTTTAGTTATTCACGGAGTGTCTTATGTAGCTTCTATGCACTGGATACTGTGTAGGTTGAGTACGGCAAAAGTTGGCCCAGGTTCTAATAACTTAACATCCTACCTCTCAATAATCCAAAAGCCGTGTT
The DNA here is from genome assembly GCF_949786415.1 of Peromyscus eremicus. Lineage (NCBI taxonomy): Eukaryota > Metazoa > Chordata > Mammalia > Rodentia > Cricetidae > Peromyscus > Peromyscus eremicus. The sequence continues at coordinate 3,160,884 of NC_081435.1, forward strand.
GCACAAAATACACAAAGTATTTGGTTCCCCTCCCAAATATACCCAGTATGAAGTGTTGATTGTCGGGGATGCATGGGACACTAGTCATAAAACCAACTGGGTGGAGTTGGGTTGCATCTGAAGGGTCAACCAACCAGCCTCGGAGAGCGAAGGATGGAAGAATCAGTTATATGGAGATGGAAGGGTGTGTAGGCCAGAGAAGGAGGTCTGGGAAGTTGTTCCAGGTTTTGTGATTTTCAAGTTTGGGGTGCGTATCTGGCAGAGGCTCTTCCTAATTTTAGCCTCCTTGTGGTTCCACACAAACAGCAAAGAGGCTTGATGAGGCGTCTGTTTGTTTGGCAACTGATTTGAAGAGACATTTTTTAATTAACAATTCTTCTCTCAGCATATGCTACACTTGATGTTTCAGAACAAGTTATTGTTTCTTAATTAAAAGCATCTTTTAATGAGTGCCAGGCTGATGACAGCATTTTTGTTTATTAAACATGATTGCACACCTAGGCATCTTCCACAGCACTGCTTGTTAAGTTTAGAATGACAAGTAAGAAAATCAAGGGTGAGAAGTAGGAATATACTCTAGAGAGAAGTCTAGTTGAACTTGGGGAGGAGTGGCCTGTCTATGATAGGTGCAGACAGGCTTCTAGCTCCTCCCATGCTCCCTTCTCTCTCCCTCAGCCACAGAGCCACAGACAGGTGTGTTCTCTGCTCTTTATTCCTGTACTAATGTCATCTGGGAAAGCAAGAAGCATTGCTCCAATCCACTGTGTTTAGCTATAAAGGGAAAATAAGAGAACCAGTTATTTCTTGTAACCAGTAATGTATTCTTTGTAAGAACAGGGAAGAAGAATTAAATGCCCCGATTCTTTTTATGACCTTATAAAGGGTATGTTGTACTTTTGATCTTTTCTCCAGAAACTTTAGATATAGGTGAGAAATGAGAATAAAGTATTTTAGGGCATAGATCTTCTGCAGAATAGACGAACACGGGACTGGTCAGTATGTAAGGCCACAGTACTAGCATTTTAGCCCCCTGCTTTGTAGATTTGGATAAGTAGATTTGGATAATGCCATCTCACCCTTGTTAATAAGGAAGAAGAGTATGTGAGTGCCTGCCTTCCTGTCTGCTTTCTGAAATGTAGTAATAACCAGTGATATTGATTGTAAAATGACTGTTGCATTCCACCTTATAATCGTGGGTACATTTTAGTGAGTGCCTATATGTGAAGGCTGATAGATTATTACTAATATCATTTATATCCATTGATCAGTGTGGGCATTATTAGTCATTCATTGATCCATCCATCCCTCCATCCATGAGACCTGCTTGACTCCTGGTATGTGACAGGCAGCACTGTGGATCCCAGAGATAAGCAGTGAGCAAACCCTCAGTGTCTTTATGGAGCTTACATTTTCCTGAGGGGATCCGATGGTCAACTGGAACTCAAAGGACCATGGCAGCCCAAGACACAGCACAGGGGCACAGGCAGGTCCAGCCAGCTGTTTCCGGCCCAGGATCTACATTCCCTGCAGACATCACCAGGGTACCTTTGGGAACATGTGCTGCAAATGGCTGGGGTTTTATTATAATTATTATTCAGGACTTAAACTTTGGAGAAACAGTTACCATGTTTCCTCAAGTCTATCATCTCCGTTATGTTGACATACCATATATCAATTTACTGAAAATTCAACTTCTTCATATGGGGAAATATTAATAAATAGAAATATTTTAATTGACTTCCCAATATTAGAATTTAACTTTTTTTTTTTACTAACTGAATTTAAGTGTCAAGGGCACATGACCTTTAAACTTTGAGGTTTGGACTTGACTTGTACTGTGTTATCTAGAATAACAGTGGTCCAGGTCCAGAGGCAGCAGCTGTGACTCCCGTCAGTAACATCACGTTCTTGTATCCCCCACTGCTGGAATTAGCGAAGCTATAGATCACACAGCCTTGAAATCACACATTGGGAAATACAGAAATTCTTCTCCCTGTGAAAATTTGAATCTCCTGGATTTATTTCTATGAATATGCTGGCTTCATATTAAACAATATTTATGTGATGTCTACAGGAACATAACTCAGTAAAATCCAGCCCACCCTTCTGTGTTGATCAAACTATCTATCCTCTGCCATTCAGCTACTGAGCAGTCGGTAGCAGGGGCAGCTGGGAGGCAAAGGAGCAATCCCTGTCTGACTTCTACCCTTAGCAGCCTCATTCATGGGATAAAATAAACACGCCCTTTAAGGAATGTTCGTTCTCACCAGCCTGGGTCACTTTTCCTATTACTCAGCTATGGTGTCTCAAATTGGGAAAATAAGGTGTGTAAATGATAGTTATTTGAGTGTTTCTTAGCCTTTCCATGTTTTGTGTAGGTGTGCACCAGGATACTTTGGGAATCCCCAGAAGTTTGGAGGTAGCTGCCAACCCTGCACCTGTAACAGCAATGGCCAGTTAGGCACTTGCGACCCCCTGACTGGAGGTGAGTTCGATGCACAGCCCCGACCTCAGTCTTAAAGCTTCTGTGAGACAACGGTCTAACGAGCAAAGCACAGCTCTCTGGCTCACAGATTGTCCCTCCCCTGACAGTCCTGTGAGTGCTTGGGTAATATTGGTAGCTTTGAGGAACAATTACTTCAATGTTTTTAAGTAGATTGTTTTAAAACCCCAATGATTTGTAGCTTAAATGACTTCAGACCCACTTTGGTGATTTTACTGAGATGTTCCTGGGACACTGTAGTTTTTTTTTTTTAACAACTTTATTTTAAAGTTATGTGTATATGTGTGTCTGAGAGTATGTACACATGAGCACCAGTGTCAGTGGGGGTGAGAGGCATAGACTCCCCCTAGAACTGGAGTTACAGTTAGACAACCTGAGTGGGTGCTGGGACTTGAACTTGGGTCCTTGGCAAAGTAGCTCTTTACCACTGAGGTCTCTCTCTAGCCCCACTCTACGGTTATTTCTCTATCAGCTCTTTCTATGTGAGCCTGAAGAAATTAAAGTGTTCTCGTTCTCTCTCTCTCTCTCTCTCTCTCTCTCTCTCTCTCTCTCTCTCTCTCTCTGTGTGTGTGTGTGTGTGTGTGAGAGTGTGTGTGTGTGTGTGTGTGTGTGTGTGTGTGTGTGTGACAGGGTTTCTCTGTGTAATGGCTCTGGCTGTCATAGAACTCGCTCTATAGACCAGGCTGGCCTCAGACTCACTGAGATCCGCCTGCCTCTGCCTCATGAGTGCTGGGATTAAAGGCGTGCGCCACCACGCTCAGCTGTTCTTTCTTTCTTAGCTATACAAGTTCTGGGATGTGTTCAAGTCAGAGGTTTGCATAGTATATACTGTGTGAAAGATAATTTGTCACAGTTTGTATGGATTCATTCAGAAAAACTTAACAGAACAGAAGAATATTCTCTTCTGTCATAGAAAATGCTGGAAAGATGTGTTAGGAAAGCAGCATGCATGTACTTAGGTGAACTCTCTCACGACTGTGGGCAACTTGAAGAACTAAACTGGGAATGTGCAGGTTATAGCAGATCAAGCAACTGTTCCCAAACCAAGACAGAACAAACTGGTTAACACCAGTTTGTTAGATTGGAGCAGGCACCCAGAAGTTCAAGTCTGGCCTAGGCAACTTAGTGAGACCCTGTTTTTTCAAAGTAACAAGGGACTGGAGATGTCTCAGTGTTTGAGAGCTGCTCTTCCAAAGGACCTGGGTTCAGATCCCACCCTGCCTAGCAGTGCATAGCAGGAAGCTCACAACTGTAACTCCAGCCTTAGGGGATCCAGTGCCCTCTTCTGGCCTTCTCAGGTATCTGTAAGATCACACACACACACACACACACACACACACACACACACACACACACACACTAAAAACAAGACTTAAAAAAAACCAAAAATAACCTGAGTAACAAGAGGACTGACGATGTCGCTCAGTGGCTGAGTGATGGTCTGATGTGTGAGACCCCAGCTGAATCTCTACTAAAAGAGAAAAAGGAAAGTAAGACATGCCATTCCTGAGAAATGCCCTTCTTAGAAAAGAATTAGTGAAGGAGGCCACCAAGGAAATACACGCTCATGGCGATGGCATGGTGAAAGTGGAAAGCAGGGGACAGTGACGCCTTTGTGACCGGGCGACTAAAACCTTCCAAAATGGGCTTTTCTGAAGACCAAGTAAAATTAAAATGTCTTTTTTTTCCTCCTGACTTTAGACTGTGTAAGCCAAGAACCCAAAGACGGCAGCCCTGCAGAAGAATGTGATGGTGAGAAATGAAAATCCTTCCCTGCCTTTCCCAAGCTGTGTTTCATTTAAGATGCGTGAGTGCTGGACTGGACTGGGCACTTGCTAGTCTGGGAAAACAAAACAAGAGGACAGGGAAGGACAATACTGGCTCAGATCCTGCCCCATGAGCTCTTAGCTGTCTACCACCCACAGGCCACTTTACCTCTCCAAGTCTCAGTTATGTATAGAATGGACACAGAATGCCCACCTCATACAACTTCTGGGGACCTTCTGAGGATGTCATATCACTTAACATAGTGTCTAGTCATCTGTATGTAGTGGCACATGTCTGTAATCTCATCACATGGGATACTGAGGCATGAGGATGACTAATTTGATGTAGCTTGGGCTATTTAGTGAAACCCAGTCTCAAAACCAATCAACAAAAATAGTCATTAGCAGATACCCCATAAACATAGGGTGACCACAGGTAAAATAAGCAACAAGCTGCTAAGATTCACCATTTCTAGTAAAGATGCTCTCGCACATCCAATTCTTTCTTCTTCAGAGTGCACATCCCTCTGTGAGCCATGGAGGGGTGTGACTTCTGCCTGTGATCATCTGTGTTTGAGAGGACAGGTTACAGAGCCCTGGTGTTCTCTGTGGCTTTTCTGGGCTGCAGCCTACAGCATATCCTACAGCTTTCCCTGTGGCCCCTGCAGACTGTGACAGCTGTGTGATGACACTCTTGAATGACTTGGCCACCATGGGTGAGGAGCTCCTCCTAGTGAAGTCAAAGCTGCAGGGCCTGAGTGTGAGCGCTGGTGTTCTAGAACAGATCCGGCACGTGGAGACGCAGGCCAAGGACCTGAGGGTAAGCCTTCGGTGGGGATCCAGACTGGTGCTTAGTGAGTGTGGCTGGGCCTTGCTCTGTACTGGGGAATCGGTCCTGGGACCCTCTATGGGAAACCAAACCTGCAGGTGCTCACATCCCTAATATGACATGGCCTAGGACTTTCTTAAGACCCAGCACTCTGGCTTGTAAACTTTACATCATCTCTAGATTACTTATAATAATGAATAAGTATAAATCCATCCAAATAACCATTCTACCACATTGTTTAAGGAATAATGAGGAAAAAAACACTACATGTTCAGTACAAATACTTTTTTTCCCCAAAAACCTTTGGACCTGGTGGAATCCATGGACATAGAACCATGGGTGCAGAGAGCTGGATGTAGAGGGTGTGTTAATGTCTGCTCCTTAGACAGGAATCGGGGTACAGGCGACTCCACTTAAAACTCAAGGGGTTTTTATCCCCCTGATACAGATGAAGAGTCAGTTGTCACCAGTGAGAAGTGCTCACCAACACACAGGTCTGACACTTGTGAGTGTGAGTTCATTGCTCACTGAACATTCCTGAGCTTGCTTTCTCATAAAGCGTTCAGCTCCGTGTCTTGCATTCAGAAGTCTCAAACACGGGCTTCTTCAAAGCTAGTATTATTCTTCTTAAAATAGTTGCTAGAATTTTCTAGGGAAGTTATGTGAGCCTAGTTGGCCCTTAGATGGTTCTTCTTTTAATAATCAGTATTTTGAATTTGTACAAAAGATAGTAGACTCATTAGCTCATTTATTTCTTCATGAGTAAGAGTTGGTTGTAGGTCCCTTTTAGATAATGGGTCCCTTTCACCTAAATGACCAAATGTACTCACTCCAAATAATTCAGAAGTCCTTTCCTGTTCCCTTAAGATCTGTAAAATCTGCAGTGTGCCCCCTTGCTATTCATTCCCAGGGTTGGAATTTTTTACCTCATCTCTTTCTCTTGATTATCAACTTCATTGCTTATTTTTTCTATTTCATCAACTTTTCTGTGTTCAATTTTTTCTGATTTTTACCTTTTATCATTCAAGGCATTAATATTTATTATTATTATTAATGGATATTTTATTAATTCTTTGAGAATTTCTTACAGTGTATTTTGATCATATTCATTCTCTTACCTCCTCCACGGTCAACCCCCGCCTACCTATGTCCCATAACTTCATGTCCTTTTTTGTTAAAAAAAACAACCAACCAGTTGACTCCAATATGTGTTATTCCTGAGTGTGAGGCCACTATTCAAGCACAGTAAACCTACTAGGACCCACATCCTCAACTAAAATGGACTCTCCCTCCTCCAGAAGCCATCAACTGACAGTATTTCCTCATGAACCCCTTCCCATTCCATGCTGGAATGTTGATTGGCTTGGCCTTGTACAGAGAGCCACAGCTGCTGTGGGTTCATGAGTGTGGTGGTTCTGCATGACCTGAAGACTGTTCCAGGCTGATTGCCCCTGACTCTGGCTCTTACAGACTCTCCACTCCTCTTCCACAATGATCCCAAGACTAAGAGGAACGGAGTGATGTAGGCATCCCATTTGTGTTGAGCACTCAGCTGACACTCTCTGTGTACTATGACCAGTTCTGAGTTTCTGTGTTAATTACCAACCACCGCACAAAGAACCTCTCTGCTGAGCTGAGAACTAACTAATCTTTACATTGAGAGATACAAATTTTTCTCAGGTCATGGAGAAATCAAGTTGGTACTGACCAGGAAGCCTCTTCCTTGGTGAGTGCCTATCATAGTGCTTGGAGGTTCTCTGCAGACTACTGTGGAGAAAACAGTCACCAACCATCTTAGCCAGCTCTGAACCGTACACACTACAGTAATGACCAGCATGGCAAGATACGTCCGTGGGTGCAAGAGTCCAAAAACGTCAGGGGTGACCAGCTAGGAGGGAGCGTATGGCTGGTATAGTGAATCTGGTCAAGAACCAGACTGCGGATTTCAAGGGCGCTACTACTATTAGGCCTCAAGGGTGCTACTATTATTCTGCTAAATGGGCATACTATCAGACTTAACTGATTTCTACTCTTACCCATATATTTCGCTGCTTCTTTCTATATTCTGTGGAATAATTTGTTATTCATTTTCTAGTTTCTTATGATCAAAGCTTGTTTTACTGATTTAAAACTTTATTGTTACTAACATAAGGATTTATTGCTGTGAAGAAATGCTTCTCTTAAATGCTGCTTTTGCTGTATTGCTTAAATACTACTTCATAGTATTGTTTTCATTCTCATTCAATTCAAAACACATTTCTATTTCCCTGTGATGTATGAATAACCCATAATAATTTAGAAGTGTATTGTTAAATCTAGATCAGAGATTTTTTTCTAATGGCTTTCTAGTGTTGATTTATAATTTGATCTTTTGTGGTCAGAAGCAAACTATGTAAGATTTCAATGCCTTTGGATATGTTGAGGTTTGTTCCAAAGCTGGGATATTGTCCATCTGGGTCAGTGCTCTCAGTGTCCTTGGAAATAAGCGAGTTAGGAGGGTATTATGAGAAGTGATGGGGCCACAGGCCTGAGCCAAGCTCTCTCAAGTAATCCTGAGGGTTACTCTTCCCGTTAATGAAGGCTGAACACAAAACCTTGAAACTGTCCAATGCCCGTTGTTGGCAAAAGGAGGAAAGAGGTGGGCCATGGGAGTCCTAGTCTTCTGACCAGGGCCTAGACAAGCCCAGAAGCCTGATCCATGCTGGAAAATGACATCCTCAAGCCTGGATTCGTGCTGGAAAACACATCCTCAACATCATCATAGTATGCGAGTTCTGAACTGCTAATGTATGCCTGGCCTTAGACTCCGGGAACAAGGTTTCGTGTTAGGGGCTGTGATAGCTATGAGATCACTGGAGATGATAGAGGGAGTGTGGAGGAGGGAGACACTCCCAATGATTGACTGAGTCTGCAAATGTTCAACAGACACATTAACCAGAAATGCAGAGAGAAGAGATGAGGGCACTTTAGAGAAATGAAAATAACTGGACAGTCTGAAAATTCCCTGAAAGAATAGCATCCATTAGAGGAAATGAGAAATGAGGTGTGGAGAAAATCTCACTTGAAGTCAAGAAAGAAGAGATGAGAAGACCTGACTGGAAATCACTGAAATGGAAAAATATTGTTATTGAAGTACAAGAACTGATGAGGTAAAGCCAAGGCTGGACACAGTGGAAGAGGCTTTGGAAGGTTAGTGCGTGCTTTTGGAATGAGAACTAATGCCAGTGGCTCCGTCTGAAAGTGATTCTGGAAGGGTGTTCCTTTTCACCCCTTAAGGAATTCGACTCCGTGGTTTATGGGTTTAATATAGAGAAGGAAACGACCCTTTCTGTGGTGAGAGAAAAGGAAGCTCTGTGAGGTAGTTGCTTTATTTGGTGTCTCTGCACGGATGCTGTACGCCAGGCACTGTTTTGTGTCTCACTCACGTCCCACAAGATCTCTTGCAGAAAAAGTGTTTTCATTTAGCCGACATGTAGATGCTGTAAGAACAATAGCATATTCACACAGCTGGAATTCAAACCCAAAGTCTAAAGGCCACGCTTCGCTCCCCACCTTCACCCATGGCCCGACGCTCCCACGCTTCGCTCCCCACCTTCACCCGTGGCCCGACGCTCCCACGCTTCGCTCCCCACCTTCACCCGTGGCCCGACGCTCCCACGCTTCGCTCCCCACCTTCACCCGTGGCCCGACGCTCCCACGCTTCGCTCCCCACCTTCACCCGTGGCCCGACGCTCCCACGCTTCGCTCCCCACCTTCACCCGTGGCCCGACGCTCCCACGCTTCGCTCCCCACCTTCACCCGTGGCCCGACGCTCCCACGCTTCGCTCCCCACCTTCACCCGTGGCCCGATGCTCCCACGCTTCGCTCCCTACCTTGCCCGACGCTCCCACGCTTCGCTCCCCACCTTCACCCGTGGCCCGACGCTCCCACGCTTCGCTCCCCACCTTCACCCGTGGCCCGACGCTCCCACGCTTCGCTCCCCACCTTCACCCGTGGCCCGATGCTCCCACGCTTCGCTCCCCACCTTCACCGGTGGCCGCTCAGTGGTGCTTGGCTTTCCCACTGTAAAGATACAGTGGTCTATGTGTCTTACTGCTCTGCCACACAAGTTCTGAGGCAGCTCAATGAAAACGAACTAACGTTTTTGCACGCTCATGAGTACATACCTGCACCCAGTGGTTTGGAATACCCTCATTGTAGTGTCAGACTCACTGCTAAGCCGCAGACCTGGGTTTGGTTTTCTCCGCATTGTCTCTGACATACAGACGGAGGCAATAGAATCATTTTATTTAAATCTCTCTTTCAAGGTATTACATCCCTCCTCCAAAAATTAAAAATAATCCCTATTCTAGAGCCGGGCAGTGTAGCACGAATCTTAAAAGGTCTTATTAATAAAAACAAACCCAGAGCCAGGTATTGGGGTGAATGCTGAAAGATCAGAGAAACTGAATAAGCCACAGCCACCTCACCTCGCCAATGCCTCAGCTGATCCTGTTTCCTCAGACTGGAAGCCTCTGAGTCCTTATCCAAATGGATCTCAGCTGAGCTGCTGCTAAAAGCCTAAAAGTTTAACAGACTCTAGTTCCTGATCCTCACACCTTATATACCTTTCTGCTTCCTGCCATCACTTCCTGGGATTAAAGGCATGTGTCACCATGCCTGGCTTTGAACTCACAGAGATCCAGTTGGATCTCTGCCTTCAGAATGCTGGGATTAAAGGTGTGTGTGCCACCATTTTCTGGCCTCTATATCTAGTGGCTGTTCTGTTCTCTGACCCCAGATAAGTTTATTAGGGTGCACAATATATTGGGAGACACAATATCACCACAGGGTGGTGGTGGTGCACGCCTTTAATCCCAGCACTTGGGAGGCAGAGCCAGGCAGATCTCTGTGAATTCGTGGCCAGCCTGGTCTGCAGAGAAAGATCCAGGACAGGCACCAAAACAACACAGAGAAACCCTGTCTCAAAAAACCAAAAGAAAGAAAGAAAGAAAGAAAGAAAGAAAGAAAGAAAGAAAGAAAGAAAGAAAGATCCCTATTCTAAATATGTGTGGCAATGTCACCTTTAAAAGTAATATGGCAATTTAGTAATAATATAACAGCAATAAAATGAATAGGGAACTGGATTGTAACCCAACACAATCAATCAGTGATCAGCTGTGCTGCCATAGACACGTCATCCAATTTCCTTGAGAATACCAACTTCTCATTTGAATGTGAGGACATCCAACTATATCCACTCAGAGTTCCCCTACAGTGAGACGGCCTCTTTGAGTATAAAGGTTCTTTCAGCACAAATAGCTGTATGTACTGCTTTAATAAGGCAAAGTCATTAATTCAAGTAAAAAATATCTCTTGTCTTTGGATTTGCTGTAGTGTGGGTCTTTAGTGCCCCCCTCTCCCCAATGCCTAAGCTCTGAAGGGGTGTTCCAAGTGTAAGAGATGGTGGTAGGTGTTTCAGGATTGGGCACATGCTCTCCAGGGGGCTTTGTCAGACCCCAGCTCCTCCTCTCCCTCAGTTTCATCCCCTTGCTCACAATGTGCTTCTACTGTGAGGTGCTACCTCCCCAGGGACCCAAGGCCATGGGGCTAAAGCCCCTAACACTGATCCAGGAGAAGCCTTTTCTTTGTCGGTTGATTATCTTTTATTTATAATAATTTATTAAATTGATTGTAGTGGTGGAAAGAGGGCCAACATATTTGCTTTACTTCACAACCGTATCATAATTTACGTCAGAAAGTAGATTCATCTTGTAGGTTACTTCAAAGAACCCCCTCCCCCCATGGAGCCAGCATTGGGCTTGTTGAAGGAACTTAGGCGGCTGGGCAATGTCTGCTCTGAAGGGTTTAGCTCTGCGTCTGCTTTCAGAGCCAGCTGCTGGGCTTCCGTTCTGCCATCTCAAGCCATGGGTCCAAACTGGACGGCCTGGAAAAAGAACTGGGCCATCTGAACCGTGAATTTGAAACTGTCCAGGAAAAGGTGATGTATTGAGTCAATTACCTTAACCTTTTCCTCCCTTGTGGATATTTTCTGTTTCATTTTCCCTTTTACTCTAATTCACTCCTAATGAGTTTACTTTCCATGTAGGCACAAGTCAATTCCAGAAAAGCACAAACATTATATAACAACATTGATCGGACAACCCAAAGCGCCAAAGAATTGGACACGAAGATTAAAAACGTCATCCAGAATGTGCACAGTAAGAAAAGTTTCCCGGCCCAATTAAAACCTATTGCGTAACCTTTGTTGTGCACTGAATGAAGAGTTTATTTTTGAGAGCGCTACGTTATGAAAGAAGATCCCACTGTGATACTTAAAGATGAACAGGACTCTCCACAAAGCTTCCAGAACCCCCAGTTTAATAAGCTACTTGATGTTTTCCAGTTCTCCTGAAGCAGATCGCTAGGCCAAGTGGAGAAGGAACGGACATGCTGGTGGGCGACTGGTCCAGAGAGCTGGCAGAAGCCCAGCGCATGATGCGGGAGCTTCGAGGCCGAGACTTCAGAAAGCACCTCAGAGAAGCAGAGGCCGAGAAAACAGAAGCCCAGCGCCGTAAGGCCAGCCCCGATTCCTGTGTCCACTCTAATCAACTCGAAATGCCGTATTCTAAGGGCAGTCTAGAGCTCTGGGCTGTGGGAGGAAGGTCTCATTTCGGCAAACCTTGCTAGAGGCCGCAGTGGGAATGGGGCTGCCCCTTTTGGCCCTAGGACCCAGTCTTTTCTTCAAGTTTCCAAGAGGCATGACATCCTACCACGGTGTAAATGACCGCAAAAATGACCCTAAAATTAAAATATTTGTGCCTTGTCCTCCCCCACTTTTTTGTCTTTGAGGTGAAGTCTCACTCTTTAGCCCAGGCTGGCCCAAACTCTGGTAGTCCTCCAGCTTCAGGCTTCCAAGTGCTGGCCCTGCGGGCGTGGGCCACCACGAGTGGCCCTTTCATCTGTACAAACCTCTTTCTGGTGACGATTTCCTCTTTGCTAATTCTCTCAGAGACGCCACTCTTGCCCCTCACTTTGGAGGTAGTGTCTCACTCCATCGCCTGGAATGGCTTTGATGTGCAGTCCTACCACCCCAGCGTCTCACGTGTTGAGATTACTGGCATGAGCCACCAAGCTTAGCTTCATTAAACCATTTTTAAAGATTGTTACTTTACCACTGCTGAATTTTTTAATCACAAAATTAACATTGGCACTATTATTATAAAACAATGCCCAAACCAAATATCTGAGTAATTAGGTATATATAAATGTAGAGAAAATGCCTTTCTGGGTCAAAAATAACCGTATTAATTTACCATATATCTTTCATATGGATATTTATTCTCTGGTAAAATGATGTATCTAGGGCACGTGTGCAGGTTGTAGCTGATGTGTGACATTTGTGCTAATCAACATTAATCCTTGCTTTTAGCAGTGGAAGAATCATGGCCTTCTATTCTGCTCAACTCCTACACTGAGGTCATTTATCCTTCCGACTGCCTTCTCATCAGTAATGAGAGTGATAGCTACTGTTCTTGTGTGCTTATCATGGTAGCCAAAAGGCAGTGCATGAGTGCACATGATAGGTCTCTGTAGGTGAGCTTTGCCGTCCTGTTCCCTCCAAGGCTGTGGAAGCGTCGTGGAGTGAGCAGGAAGGCGGCTCTCTTTCTGTTGTTCTGACACCTGGCTTAAGTAAACTCATCTCTCAGGTGAAAATTGGAAATTGTGTTGCAGTGCTGAACCGGCTCAGGACTTGGCTGGAAACCCACCAGGTGGAGAACAATGGACTGCTAAGGAATATTCGGGATTCGCTAAATGATTATGAAGCCAAACTTCAGGACCTGCGTGCTGTTCTCCAGGAGGCAGCTGCCCAGGCAAAGCAGGCCACTGGCCTCAACCGTGAAAATGAGGGGGTTCTAGGAGCCATCCAGGTGAGCCACAGGCAGAAGCCTCCTCATGCTTTCATTAATGGTAGGGCTGAAGGGAACGGGAGGCACGACCAGGCACCTGTCTGGTTTTTCTACCTCAGACCCTGATGAGACAGGAGTGAGGCATTAACTGCAGGAGAAGTCACCTCACTTCCCCGATTCAGAGGACTCTGAAACCTCTGGCAGAGTCTCACTGACTGCCACAGCCTGCCCAGGCTGGGGAACATCAGAGGGATTGGTTGCTGAGTAAATGAGAAATTCATCCATTGTTTGAAACAGTTATCTACCTGTTTATAGGAAAGATGCAGAAGGATAGGCCACATGCCATTATAATGGCAGAATTTTGAGATTAAGGTTTCAGCACATACACACATACACATAAGAGAGACAGACCACACACACACAAGAGACACACAGAGACACATATGCATATAGACATACAAACACTCATACGCACACAAACACATATGATAGATAGATAGATAGATAGATAGATAGATAGATAGATAGATAGATAGATAGATGATAGATAGATGATAGACAGCAGGCAGGTAGAGACTTCCTTTTTGGCACACTTGGAATCAGACCCAGGGTCTCATGTTAGGCAAATATTTTAAAATTAAGCCAACACCCCAGCCCTATAGTTTATATTTTTGATGGTGACTATCCTACACCCAAACAACAAAAACAAACAAGAAAATACATGAAGAGTTGTCAATGACAGACCGGAATTGAATAACATGAATGGCACCCAAAGAGGAGGAAGCTGATAAACACAAACCAGTGTCACCTTAGTGGGTACTGCGCTCAGCTCAGTGCTGTCCTGGACAGCACTGCCTCTGTTTGAATCTCTGGGGATGCCAGGGAAGAGGGCATGCTCCAGCAGTGTGGGCCCCAGCCTCTACGCCGTCTAGCCTGGCAGACTCCTGCCCTGTGCCATCGTCTTCCGTTCAGAAGACTGCTGCATGCTCACTGGAACCAATGTGTGGAGCAATTGGCCCGGGTTCATTTATTTAGTTGAAATCTTATGTTCTGTTCTCCAAAGCAGATCTTAATAACATGCCCCACCTCACTGGTGGAGTTGCCCAGTGTATGACTTCTTCAGCCGTACTGGCAGAGGATACCATGGTAACGTAGCAACGTGGGAATCCAGGCCCTATCACTTAGAGCAGGCTAGGCTACTGTCAGCTTCAAGAAAACACTGGACTCTGACTTATTTCCTGTTGTTCCATAAACATGTCTGTGCTTTCTGCTAATGTGTTGTGGAATGTGTGCACATGGGCTCTTTTACTCTCTCCAGAGACAAATGAAAGAAATGAATTCCCTGAAGAATGACTTCACCAAGTACCTGGCCACGGCAGACTCTTCCCTGCTCCAGACCAACAATCTCCTGCAGCAGATGGACAAAAGCCAGAAGGTAGCAGACTCCGGTTCTCTAGAAACATCCAAACTAGTCGAACGCTATTGTCAGGAAACAATGCAACAGACGAACCTATTGACTTTTGAGTACATCCCTTTTAGACAGAGCTCTCTGCTGGGAGAGGGGGATGAATGCTGGGCTTCCCTTAAGTCTGTCCACATCACCTCATTTGTCTACAATGAGCAAGTCACTTTTGTGGTAACAAGCATTGCAATGCTATTTTAAAAATATCAAACATGCCTTTCTTGATGGAAGACATCAAAGACTTGATAAAACCCTGACAGACTTCTTAGTAGCCTTGTGAGCATTTTGAAATAATCTTTCCCAGTGTCTATTTCTATATCATAAGTAGCCCTTCCATTTAGCTGAACCTCACCTCGATGATGACATTGTAACTCTATAAACCTTGTAAAGATGGTGCCCATCAGAAGGAAGATATTCAAGACGATGGCAAAACTCGAGTTATAGTCAATGGCACTATGTGAACTACGGATAAGTTGATATGATAAAAATGACAGAAAATAGAAATTCTCATTAGAACATCATTTATGAGGGAGTTTGAGAAAATGGCATACATGTTCACTGCTTGAATATATATTGTTTATTTGGAAAAAATAGGAATATGAAAGCTTAGCTGTGGCTTTAAATGGAGCAAGACAGGAGCTAAGCAGCAAAGTGCAAGAGCTCTCCAGATCTGCCAGCAAAACATCCTTGGTGGTGGAGGCCGAGAAGCATGCGCAGTCTTTACAGGAGCTGGCGAAGCAGCTGGAAGAGTGAGTGCCTGGCTGCAGAGGTCCAGACATCATGGGTTGATTGAGTATCAAGCAAGGTCCTCACTGGGCTGGCTAGGACCCAGGAACAGGGTGGAGGCCTGGACCAAGGCCAAAGCCCCATCCAGAACCCATAGACCAAGTCAAAACCAGACTTGCGGTGAGATCTGTCTCTCAGTTGTGTCCTGGGGACAGAGTAGCAAGTGCACAGCACATGTCGCATAGTCATTGGGAGGATGGCATCCCCAGGCAGAGAAAGGATGCTGGATGACCTACCCCCACCCTTATCATCTTCCAGGATAAAGAGAAACACCAGTGGGGATGAGCTGGTACGCTGTGCTGTGGATGCGGCCACCGCCTACGAGAACATCCTCAATGCCATCAGAGCAGCGGAGGATGCAGCCAACAAGGCCGCCAGCGCCTCGGAGTCTGCCCTCCAAGTGGGTCCCTGGAGCTGCACCGGCTTGCTGGGCTGGCTCTGGAGGCAGCTCATTTTCTTACTCTTCTATGCATGGAACAGTATTAAAAATTATTTAAAGTCAGAGCTTATTATAGGTATAGACTTAAGTTTGTTCTTGGTATGGACCATTTCTGCATTTACTGTTTGATATCAAGAGTGTGATTTAAGTGTATTTGTACAATCAGATAGAAAACATACCACTGTCAATCTTGAACCTAAACAAATAGTGTATCCTGCTTTTCACTAGGTGTTTTTACGCCTTAGTTAATAATTGATGTTCACCAAAAGAAAGATTTTGGGGGCCGGGCGGTGGTGGCGCACGCCTTTAATCCCAGCACTAGGGAGGCAGAGCCAGGCGGATCTCTGTGAGTTCGAGGCCAGCCTGGGCTACCAAGTGAGTTCCAGGAAAGGCGCAAAGCTACACAGAGAAACCCTGTCTCAAAAAAAAACCAAAAAAAAAAAAAAAAAAAAAAAAGAAAGATTTTGGGAATTAACTGGATTGCCATTTTTTTTAACGATTTGGTCTTAAATCTGGGCATGTCTGTAGAGGCCTATAGGATCTTTGGTGCTCTGTATAATATCTCCATATACAGGAAATAAAGGATAGAGCACTCAGTATTAGAGTTGGGAAGCTGGGCTTTGAAAGATCAAAGACTTTCAGGTTCCAAGGCTTGAAAGCCTCAAGGCAAGTAAATGATTGCAGGGATTTCGTAGGGGCTTAGGCCATCTGTCACCAGAGATCAGCCCAGCTCCCCAAGCCACAGGCGCACGTCTACCTAGAGATCAGCCCAGCTCCCCAAGTCACAGGCGCACATCTACCTAGAGATCAGCCATGTCTACCCAGAGATCAGCCCAGCTCCCCAAGCCACAGGCGCACGTCTACCCAGAGATCAGCCCAGCTCCCCAAGTCACAAGCGCACGTCTACCTAGAGTCCTAACCGCATCGTTAGGCAACAGTATGCAATTCATTCTTTCAAATCTTGTTCTTTAAAGATTAAAGATAAGGGATTAGGGCCTAAGGTGAAAAGTCTTACTCTGTGTTTGCTAAGGCATAGTGTCTGCTCAAGGCTGATAAACATTTTGCTTTCAGACACTGACAAAGGAAGATCTTCCAAGAAGAGCTAAGACCCTGAGTTCCGACAGCGATGAGCTGTTAAACGAATCCAAGATAACACAGAAGAAGCTACAGCAAGGTATCAGAAGGGTGGCGGCAGGGACAGTCAAGTCAGCCTGTGGGGTGTGGGGGCGGGCAGATGCCAACGTAAAGGACACGTCTGCACTCACGGTTTGTTATCGGTGCTGTGCATTTACCAAGAGTCCTAAACAGCCCCTATCCATCCTGCATGGACTTAACTCAGGTCTCATACAGATGAAGAACTCTTGCGTATGCTAGCCTTCCTTGGTCTGACTTCGGAGGTACTCTTAGTTAATCCACTGGTGACCCTGGCAGTGGGAAGCCACATATGAAGGCTGTTCATTCCGGGTTATTACAGCAACTGCTTCAAGATACCAAAAGTCCTAAAATCTTAGCAACTGAAAGTGTTCAAAAATACTGCTAACATGGGCCATGAGAAAATTTTAGGCATCTTTGGTAATTTTTCATCTTATGTACTTAAAAAATAATTAAATTGTCTTAACATGAGATGTAGCTCAAGGATAGAGGCTTTGGGACACAGGGATAGAAGCCATCTGAAACTCAGCAGTCCCCAAGCTTTGGAAATGCTGCTCTTGAAATGTTATGGTGTCTCCCAGGAAGCCATGGCCAGGCGGGCATCTGGACTCTCCGTCCTCGCTAGCTACCCTATCCATTCTGAGGGTTAGATGAAGACTGTAAATTTGCTTACTAAATATTTTTGAAAATCAAATGCACAAAAAGTAAAACTCTGACCAAGTATGTTCTGATATGCAATCATTAATCAACATTAAGATGGTAGGGAATTAGGTCTATCTTCATTACACAAGTCTAGAGTTGGATTGGTATGTTTGTGGTTGTTTGTTTTTCATGGCTGTGAGTTGAACTCAGGGCCTTGAACATGCTAAGCATGCCCTCTGTCCATCCTCCTCTCTGCACCTCTTCAGTGCTAGGGTGGCGTGGCTGTGGCAAAGGTAGGTGTTTTAAGTAGGGTGGAATATTGACTGTTGCTAACTAAAACAGTCCTGGAGTCATAAAGAGCCATGTGTCACCAGTATGGTGTTAATACACTGGCCAGTCACTTCCTACATCCCAAAGATGGCTGCATTGCCAGCCAGGGATGTGGATTTGGACCATCTTGTTCATCCGTTTATTTTTGGTGTGTCACTTGGAGCATCTCTGGGGAGAACCCTAAGGACAGGTCCTTTCATTGTTCTGCAGGGGCAGAAACAGACATCTACTTTGTGTCCTTTATGTGAGGCTCTCTTAAGAACAGTCTTACCTTGGCTGCAAGGCATCCTTTCTGCATCATTCATTTGTTCACTCCAGCATTCATTCATTGAACAAATGTTCAGTAGCATTAAGTCCCAGCCAGTGTCAGCTGCACACTGTATGTTAGGACACCTCTGCAGCAAGCTTCCTCTGCTCAGGTCGGAGTGGAAGTCCAGCTGTCCCCTGAGCTATTCTGCATCTCTCCTCTGTGTGTGTCCTTTCAGCTGGTCACCACAAGGCTCTGGTAACTGCTCTTCCAGCCTCTGTAACCAGAGACCCCAGAGCTGTGGGGCTGGGTACTGCAGGAGCATCTGTGGGGTGTTGACTAAGGTACACATGTACTCAATGGTCTGAAGACACTGCCCACTTCAGAGGCCACAGATGCCCACGGAACATCCAAATCAACGAAGCAATTGCCTCTTGGTGTTTTCTCTCCTCCTTCCTTCCTTTAGAAGTCAGCCCAGCCCTCCACGGCCTGCAGCAAACCCTGAACACTGTGTCGGTTCAGAAGGGCCTGCTAGATGCCAACCTCACGGCCGTCCGTGATGGTCTTCGTGGGTTACAGAGAGGTAATGGTCACCCTGGACCCCTGGTCATAGTTGCTTGGGAAGAATGTTTCGTGTCCTTATGCCTCCCTATGTGTGTGTGCACCAGGTGATGTTGACAGTATGATCAACGGTGCGAAGAACATGGTCAGGAAGGCCAATGGTATAACAAGCGAGCTTCTGGACGGGCTCAACCCCATCCAGACAGATTTGGGAAGAATTAAGGACAGCTATGGGAGCACACGGCGTGAGGACTTCAACAAGGCTCTGACCGATGCCAATAACTCAGGTATGAGGCATCCTCCAGTCAGGGTGTCTTAGCTGTGTTCTCCATTGCTAAGGCCTCCATCCATTTCAGTTCCTTTTTGGTGAAGTCTGACCTCAAGTTAGAATCGTGTGATCTATTCAGATATCAAGTGGTTTGTTAGAGAGACAGGGAGCTTGTCTCCTTTCCCCCTTTTGTGTGTGTGATGTGTATGTGATGTATGTGTTTGTGTGGTCATGAGTGTATGCAGGTCAATAGTCTCCAGAAGTTCATGTTAAGTATATTCTTCAGTCATTTTCCTGCCTCTCTCCTCCTCTCTCTCTTTTTCTCTCTCCCTGAGACAAGGTCCCAGTATATATCCATATATCCCTAGCTGCCCTGGAACTTGATATACATATCAGGCTGCCCCTTGAACTTAAAGATCTGCCTGTCTCTGATTCCTGAGTGATAGGACTGAAGATGTGTACCACCGTGCCCTATGTCCGTCCTGTCTCTTAAGAAAGTGTGTGTGTGTGTGTGTGTGTGTGTGTGTGTGTGTGTGTGTGTAGGCATGCGTATGCCAGAGCATGTGTGTGGAGGTTGGGGGACAGCTTATTTATTTGTTTGTTTCTTTGTTTGTTTTGGTGTTTTTGAGATAGGGTTTCTCTCTGTAGCCCTGACTGCCCTAGAACTCACTCTGTAGACAAGGCTGGCCTCAAACCCAGAGATCCTCCTGCCTCTGCTTTCCAAGGGCTGGAATTAAAGGCCTGCGCCACTATGCCCAGCCAGAGGACGGTTTTGAGTGCTGGTCCTTGCCTTCCTGTTTTGAGGCAGGGTTGCTTGTCGTTCACTCTGTGTACACCACACTAGCTGGCCTGTGAGGAACTGACGAGTCTCTTGTCTCTGCCCCCACCTTCTAGGAGCACTGATATGGTGGACTCACTCACCACATTCAGTTTTGGGTTCTGGGGATTCAAACTCAGGTCCTCATTCTTGAACAGCAGCTGATGTCCCCACTGGGACATCCCCAAGCCTCCACTTCAGTTTCTGAGACAGGGTCTCTCACTGAGGCTGGAGCGTCTACCTGGAAATGATGTAGATTAGCTGGCCAGTGATCTCATCAATCTCTCCACCTTTCAGTGCTGGGCACACACTGCTGTGCCCAGCTTCTCCCATGGCTCTGGGGGTCTGAACTCCTCATGCGTGCACGGCAGTCTCTCTGCCAGCTACGCCATCTCCCCAGCCCCAGCGTGGCCTGTAGATTTTTATTTGACTTTATTTCTTTTCTTTTCCTTCTTTTTTTTTTTGATACTGTGGGAGTTCTTAATCATGATGTATTAACTTACGATTGCTACTAAAAGATAAGAAAAGAAATATTTTCCCATATTAACCAAGGAACATAATTTGATACCTACATTATTACAGAAATCTATAATGAATTTAGGAGAGTCTTGCATGATTATGATCCGTCTTGTTCCCAGGATTGCCAGAACAAACATTCCCATCAAGAACGTCTGCAGTTAACCTTTTCTCAATGTACTGTGTAATATTTCCATTTTCTCATTTTGCCAACAGTAAAGAAATTAACCAAGAAGTTGCCTGATCTTTTTATCAAGATTGAAAGTATCAACCAGCAATTGCTGCCCCTGGGAAACATCTCTGACAATGTGGACCGAATCCGAGAACTCATTCAGCAGGCCAGAGATGCTGCCAATAAGGTGGGTGTTCCCATGCTGCCAGAGCTGCTGCTAAGATCCTCAACACGTTCGCAAGACAGGAGAGGCTTTTGTTTGTACAGGAATTGGTTGTCTGTCTTCTCCCAATTCTGATTAAATGAAGTTTAACTGCCTTTTGTCACCTTGCACCATGTGCACGGCCTTAGTCACCTAAATTTGTGGCTTTATCGGCACCTGAGGCTGTTCCCATGCTATGAGTTCACATAGGCCGGAAGGAGGTTCTCTCAGGCCTCACTTTGTGGACTGTAATTGCAAGATTTAGTGAAGGTTCTGTGGTCAGGACCTAGTCTCTCAAGGCTGAAAGTGTTGGAACCCACCTTTGTTGAGTTGGAGGACACAGATGTGTTGTGTCTGTGACCCCAGCTCTGTCGGGGGTATGACGGGAGGTGGGGGGTAGGGGTGAGAGTGGGGGGGGTGTCACTGGGACTTGACGGCTGCCAGCCTAGCCCCAGGCTCAGAGAAAGACCCTTGCTCAAGGAGTAAGACAAGCTCTATAGAGCAGGACATCTGACCTCCTATTCTGGCCTCTGCTTACATGCAGGTACACACCTGGTACACACACACATACACTCACACATACATACACACATGCACACTCACACATACATACACACATATACATGCACACACACCCATATACATGTGCACACTCACACATACATACACATACACACATCCATACACACACATGCACACTCACACATACATACACACATATACATGCACACACCCATATACATGTGCACACTCACACATACATACACATACACACATCCATATACACACATGCACACTCACACATACATACACACACACAATACACATCCATACGCACACACACACACAATACACATACATACACACACATGCACACTCACACATGCACATACACACACATGCCCATACACATGTATGCACATATATACACCCTATACAAAGGATGCTTGTTACAATACACTTTATATAATCATGTTTTTATTTTTAAGAAAAAAGCTAACTGCTTACAGTGCTAAATACTAATGAGCTGGATCCATGCATATCACCCAGATCAACCTACAAATATAGTTTCCAGCAAAGAAAGCAAGTTATAAAAGTATGGTCAGATAGCATTCACATGAAAATATTTAAGTGTGAAAAAGAGAGCAGTTATAGCTGACAGGTAAGTAGACACAGCTGGAGTCGTAGATGAGTCCTGTGTAGTAAAAATAGCAAACCCTGCCTGAGCGTTCGCATAAGGCTCCAGCTGCAGGGTGGCGGCGGCTGTGAACAAGAGGAGGCGGCAGGCACAGGGCTGTCAGGGATGTTTCCTCTCTCAAGGTGAGGATACAGACGCAGGGCCGCAACCTCCATCTTTTACGGTCCACACAAAGTGTCTTCTTAATTTAAAACACAAGCATGGGTTCACCAGGGGACAACGGCTTCCCAGGAGGAGACCCAGCGGTGAGGTTGGGTCTCCCGGAGGGCAGATGGTGAGTGGAAGAGAGCCTTGATGTGAGCTCACAGAGCAGGTGAGAGGACCCTGGCCTCACCATCACACGTCAAGATACCAGGAAACACTAATGCGTGACAGAGAGAGCATGTGGTAGTGTCATGTGGAGTATCATTCCAAGATGGTTGTTCTTTGACTGCTAGAGGATGTTTGTTTTCTGTGGTTTAGGCTGGACCTGCCCCGTCGTGGTCCACAGACCCGTGCTAATCGGGTGACTCTTGCTGATGGTTCATAGGATCTAAGTATGATATTAAGCAGTAATGCCTGGGAAGTTCCAGTGCTTTGAACTGCATGTGCTTGGTGGACTTCCATTTCATACAGCTTCCTCATTACACTTTTCTAGTAATTTTGATGTTACAGACATACTGGTTCATGACCAGCTGGAGGGGGAGAGCAGGGCAGGGCCTCCATCACACAGTATCTAAGATACACGTATGGTCTTAATGCCCGTGTGTGCCCACGAGTGAGTGCAAAGGCCGGAGGTCTTCCTCAGTTGCTCTCTACCTTATGTTGTGAGACGGTCAGTCTCTCACTGAAGCTGGAGCTTGCTGCCTCATTTAGACCACCTGACCGGCAAACCCACGGGCTCCTCCGCTGTGCTGGATTACACACACACATCACTGCTCCTGTGTTTCTGTGTTGGTACTGGGGGTCTAGACTCAAGTTCTCATGCTTGCACGACATGACTGACTGAGCCGTCTCCTCACCCCAGTCCATGTGTATTTCCAGTCGGAATGTCTGTGATAAATGTAGGCATAGTGTGTAACATACTCATTGGCAATCATTCCCTTCTTAAAAGTACTTTAAAGAGCTGGGTATTGTGGGACATGCCTGTGACCGCAGCACTTAAGAGATGGCAGGAGGGTCACAAATTCAAAGCCATCCTGAGATGTAGAGTGAGCCTGAGGCCAGCCTGGACCACATAGATCCTATCTAAAAAAAAAAAAAAAACCTATTTAAAATATTTTAATCATATGCAAGCACTATCATAAGTGGTTCCATGAGCATTAACTCTGTGAGCATTAACTGTAGAGTAGGAATTACTGTTACTGTTACCATCATCATCATCATCATCATCACCATCACCATCGTTGTCGTAGAAGACCAAGTTCACTTCTTAATGGCCCTCAGCCAATTTGCATTGACAATAAATGGCTCAGCAGACAACTTCATGAATTTATAACCTGGTCCAAACCGGGTGTGGCAGCACAGCCTTTAATCCCAACACTCAGGACGGGGAGGCAGGCAGATCTCTGTGAGTTTGAGGCCAGCCTGGTCTACAGATGAGACCTTGTCTCAAACATATGTGTGTATACACATATATGTGTATATATGTGTGTATTATGTATATGTGTGTATGTATGTATGTAAAACACAAAAATTAACCTGGGTCCAAGAGACGTACCCTTCCGATGCTTATCACAAGAGCTGGGACAAGCTGATGTGTCCCTGAGGAGGACGGCTGTGAAGCTCCCTCGCTGAGCTCGTCCTGTTTTTCATAGCTGTTTGACACACGTTCTCCCGTCTTACTTTTCCTCAAGGTCGCAGTCCCTATGAGGTTCAACGGGAAATCCGGCGTCGAGGTCCGGCTCCCAAATGACCTGGAAGACTTGAAGGGATACACGTCTCTGTCTCTGTTTCTCCAAAGACCCGACCTGCGAGAGAATGGGGGCACCGAGGATATGTTTGTGATGTACCTCGGCAATCAGGACGTGAGTGCTGTTGGACTTTTCTTGTTTTACTAACAGGATGGTTTTGGAGGCCACCAGGAGACTCGTGACATAACTGTCACTGACTACCCCACCCTCCCGTCTGAGTTTGTGACCCTGCTGTCACCTCCTGAGTGCTTTGGTGGTGCCAGGAGAGACCTCTAGTTCATCACGGATGGAAGTCACTGATGAGAAGCCTTACTCAGTGGGCTTAAGATATGGGCACACGTGTGTCCATGTGAGCACATGCATGCTTACAACTGTAGGGTTAGGTCTTTCTTCCCAGGAAGCAGTATCAAGGCTCTATGGAAACTAACAGTGGCTGCTCCTCACCACACTGTGTCCTGTCCTCTTCCTGGGAAGGCCCGGCCACAGATGTCTCCCCAGGCCGGAGGGGTAGGGACCATAATATAAATGAGACCGGAAGCAGAGCCTAACCTCTCTATTGCCCGTCCTTCACCCCAAACTCATGAAACTGCCACCACCACAGGCACTGTCAGCAGGTGACTTGAGTGTCCCCGTGGATTTTGAGCAGGTGGGCAGCTGTTCTAATTAGGTGCCACAGTTGATATTTATGATAAAATAAATTTACTTAAATGCTCTGAATACCAAAGAACACTTTAAAAAGGTCAAAGTTGTCAGTTTTAGTACCTATCTATCTATCTATCTATCTATCTGTCTGTCTGTCTATCCGTCCATCCATCCATCCATCCATCCATCCATCCATCCATCCATCCATCCACCCATAGATGTCTCTTCCTTACGGTTCTCCCATTCTAATAGAGAAGAAAGCCACACTCACTGACTGTGGGGAAATGTCGTAGCAGAGTCTGGCACAGAGTGCTAAGAGGACACTGCATGGCGCCCAGAGAAGACAGGTGGTTTATCTCCCTTGCTGATGAACTCCAGTGAGCGGCTAAGTCTGCTTGCTCTGTAGTAGATGCTGGTAAACGATCAGATTGAATAGTGGGGGAATCAGTGACCCAGTCCACTAAAACACGAGGCGACAGCCCCCACGCTATTACTCAGGTGTGCTGTAGTGGCCTTCAGAGGATATACCTTATGTATTCTGTCTTTCCAAAGCCTATGGCATGAAGCCCATTCTAAAACACTGGGAACCTCTTGATATGGAAAATGAGTTTGTAATGTTTGAAGGGTTCTGAGTTCTTGTCACACCTATGCTCTGGGATGTATCTGTCTGTCTTTCTGAATGCCTCACTGTCTTAACCCTCATGCTTAAACCCTGTTCTAGAATATCGTTTTCAATGCTGTCTCATTTTGAACAAAAAGAGTCTGAGGTGGCCTTTGTGTCTCCAGGCCTCCAAGGACTATATCGGCATGGCGGTTATAGATGGTCAGCTGACATGTGTCTACAATCTCGGGGATCGGGAAGCTGAAGTCCAGGTAGACCAGGTGCTGACTGAGAGTGAGAACCAGGAGGCAGTTATGGACCGAGTGAAGTTCCAGAGGTACGGTGCTTTCACGGACTCTTGCTGTTTGTGAACTTGACCAGCCTCAAACTCTTCCATGGATGTTACGAAGCTGTGCCCTTAGCATGTTGGCTTTGAATTCTTTCATTTTTTCCTACAACTTTATTATCCAATTTTCAACAGAATATATCAGCTTGCAAAACTTAATTACACCAAAGAAGCCACATCCAACAAACCCAAAGCTCCTGAGGTCTATGACATGGAGGGTGACAGCAGCAACACCCTCCTGAATTTGGATCCGGAAACTGCTGTGTTTTACGTCGGAGGTTACCCACCCGGTTTTCAAGTAAGTATCAATGCAGACTCGTCGAGTGAAGTGCTTAAATTTTGGTGTGGTATAATGACTTCATGTCTCTGTTTTAACTAGTCCTGTACAAAATGAATTACCCATATGCTCTTAGAGTACACCTAGTGAGAAGAGCTGAGATGTATTTCCTTTGTCCACTGTTTTAAGCTTAAGAGAATTAATTTAATGTACTGTATTTATTAATATTAATAATCACCCCCATTTTACCGATGAAGACACTTGGGCAGGGGAAGTTAACAGTTAGCCTGGGTAGAGACAGCCCTTAAATGGCAAAGTCCTGGACCCCATCCTTCACCCCTGTGCCGTGCTTACTGTTGAAAGTCCTGGTGCTGCATGGCCGCTGTCCCTTCCTATTCGACTCCTGGAAGGTTAATCTTGTTTCTCTCGCAGCTGCCTAGCAGACTGAGGTTCCCTCCATACAAAGGCTGTATCGAACTGGATGACCTCAATGAAAATGTTCTGAGCTTGTACAACTTCAAGACAACTTTCAATCTCAACACAACTGAAGTGGAGCCTTGTAGGAGGTAAATGGAGCCTGGAGGCCCTTGTCCCTAGGACTGGGCTGGGCTGGGCCCTGCTCACATCTACCAGTGGTGGGCAGGCAAGGTTGTCGATGTTACAGTTCATTGCAACTGCTTACTTTCTGTTTGTGGACAACACCCACCATGCTGCATCCCTAACAGCGAAGGACCGGTCTTGTCCTAGTTTACATAAGGCATCAGATTAGTTTTCTCAGTCTTTAAAAGCATGACCCTTTGGGGACTGTGCGATGGCTCTGTGGGTAACAGCATGTGCTGCACAAGCCTACGGACCTGGGTTTGATCCCCGAGTCCACGTAAAGGTTGAAGGAGGACACGAACATCACAAAGTTGTCCCCTGATGTCCACGTGTACCACTGTAGCACATACACTCACATACATAATGCACATACATGATAATAAATACAACTTTTAAAAAATGAGCCTTTAATTTTTGGTGCCTCCTACTACAAAAAATACTCAATATTAGGTTACTTAGGCACATAATTATGTAATTAAGTCTTAAATAACAGTAGTCTACAAAGCAAGTGACTTTCTGTGTGCTTTGCCTTCTGAACCTATTTGAAAGTTGCTCTGTCTTAGTCAGTGTTCTGTTGCTGGGAAGAGACACCATGACCACGACAACTCTTATAAGGAAAGCATTTCACTGGGGCTGGCCTACACTCAGAGGTTTATTCCACTGTCGTCGTGATGGGAAGTGTGGTGGCTCACAGGCAGACATGGCGGCACACTGGAGAGGGAGCTGAAAGTTCTAGATCCAGGTCTGCAGGCAGCAGAGAGAGAGAGAGCCGGCCACTGAACCCAGCCCCAGTGACACACTTCCTCCAACAAGACCACACCCCCTAATAGTGCCACCTCATAATGACTAAATACTCAAATATTTGAGCCTGTAGGAGCCATTCTTGTTCAAACCACTACCTGCTCTTTTGAGCTCCTACCCATCTCTGTAATTTAAAGGAGTTGAGATATTCCTATTGTTATTTAGAAGCTGACACTGAAAATTAGTAATTTCTTATATTTAAATATTTTCAGCTAGTTGGCCACTTTCTCCTAAATACACATCTCTAGAAGATGTTCTTCTCTCCCTCTCTCTCTCCCTCTCCCTCTCCCTCTCCCTCTCCCTCTCCCTCTCCCTCTCCCTCTCCCTCTCCCTCTCCCTCTCCCTCTCCCTCTCCCTCTCTCTCTCTCTCTCTCTCTCTCTCTCTCTCTCTCTCTCTCTCTCTCTCTCTCCCCACCCCGGGTTTACATGATATATGTATGTGTGTCCAGGTATATTCATCCATGTGTACACATGTTGGAGACCAGAGGTAGACATCAGTCTTTTTCTCTATGACTCCCCCACCTTATTTTTGAGTCAGGGTCTCTTTCTGAATCTAGAGCTCACATTTTGACTAAACTGGCTAGCCAGAAAGCCCCTATGTTGACCTGTCTCCACCCCACACCCCACACACACCTGTACTAGGGCTACAGATATGTGCTGCCATGCTCAGCTTTGACATGGGTTCTGAGCATCACAACTTGGGTCTTCGTACTTATGTAGCAAGCATTTTACCCACGGAACTGCCTCTTCAGCACAGGAATTAGGAGCACACGAGGAAGGAAGGCTGACTGACATGCTAACAGTGTTTCCCCTTTTCCTACACAATTGTGACACCCAGCCTGTGCATTCCTTGTCCCATGTTAAAAACACACCCGCAAGGTGGCCTTTGATGGCTGACCTCTAACTTCCGGTTGGTGTTGACAGGCGGAAGGAAGAGTCGGACAGAAACTACTTTGAGGGTACAGGCTACGCCCGCATTCCCACTCAAGCCAGCGCCCCCTTCCCAAACTTCATCCAGACTATCCAGACCACCGTGGACAGAGGTTTACTGTTCTTTGCCGAAAACCAGGTAATTTACACCGAGCCTCCAAAAACGAGGTGAATATCCACTGTGCCTAGCAATCTCGGGGTGACTGGGCTATTGTACATAGCCCATCTAGCTTGGCAGTGTGACCTTGGCCGGTCATGTCTTCTTTCTGCTGGGGTGAGTTTTAACGAGGACAAAGGACCAGGAATTGAGCAGTTACCACCCACAGGAGGCAGGATTCTCCTCCTAACCTATTTTCACGTCCGTTTCCGACTTTAAAATGGTGGCCTTCCTACTAACATCTCACTCTGCTTTAAACAAATGAAGACCTCCTGGGTACCCCAGTCTAGGTGGCTGGACTTCCTGATGCTGTGACCTTGGTCTGGCTCATGGCAGGTGTGGGGATTGCGTCTTTCTGAGCCGCAGCTTGACTCCCCCGGCGTAGAAGCTTCTGTACTTTGAAATAGCCGTGGTCAGGGGCCCACGCTTTATTTTTAGTATTTTTCTTTATTCTTGAGGGCTTTATACTGTGTACAATAATATAATCATATCCGCTCCCCTGTTTCCCTTTCCAACTTCCTCAAATCCCCCCAACATGGTCCCCTCCCAATGTCATGGTTTTTTCTTTTTCTTTCTTTCTTTCTTTTTTTTTTTTTTTTTCAAGACAGAGTTTCTCTGTGTAGCTTTGCGCCTTTCCTGGATCTCTCTCTGTAGACCAGGCTGGCCTCAAACTCACAGAGATCTGCCTGGCTCTGCCTCCCGAGTGCTGGGATTAAAGGCGTGTGCCACCACCGCCTGGCAATGATTTTTTCTTGATAACTCACTAAGTTCAACTGGTGCTGTCTATGTGTGGGGGTCTAGTGTATTCTGGAAAATCTAGCAGTGGCCACATGTTCAAAAGAAGAATATTTTCCTCCCCCTGGCAGCCATCAGCTGCCAATATCTACTCATTAAGGGGCGCCTTGCTGTAAGTCTGGCAAAGATGACCCCTGAGCCTCTGTAGTTGTGAGGGGTGGTGGTGAGAAAGATGTTCCACTTAGGGCTGAGCACTTATCTCTTGTTCTTAACACTTTGACCAGTCATGTATCCCAGCATTGGCAAAAAGAACCACTCTGACCAAGGCTGAGAGCAGCCTAGGTCTGTGACCATAAATTCAAATATTTAGAAGGCAGTTTGACACTGTGACCATTTAGCAAAATAATATATTCTGTTGAAAATTAGATAATAAAGTTCTAAGAAAAAATAGATAAGAAAGTTGACCTCCCAAGCCGGCGCGGGCTTTTGATCAGGATTATCCATAGCCACTAGGGAAATACAGACGATAACTACAACATTCCATCTCCTTCCAGTCAGAACGCCCGTCATCGGCACTACAATCGACAGCAGGTGCTGGCGTGGCTGCGGCCACAGGGAACCCTAGGTACTGTTAGTGGAACTGCCAGCTAGTGCAGCCGACTTTGAAAATCAGTGTGGAGGTTTCTCAAAAAAGAAAACAATTAAACCAAACATAGAACTGCCATCCGACCCCGCTATACCAGAGGGTCATTCTTGTATTTCTTAGGTTAGATGTGCGCAAGGTGGTCGTCCACTCATGATTGCTAGTGCCCTCGACTGCTTCGAGGAGAGTGGACATGCTCTGGTTCTGCAGTAGTGGGTCTTCTACTGGATCCACCTCCAGAACAGATCTTGTATACTTGCTCTCACAAGCAGTGTTCCAAAAAAATGTGCACTAGGTCACCAGTCTGAGAATGTGTGGATGATATTTAGCTTGAGATTTTCCCCAAACTCATCTGCTGCCAGATAGGAACAAAGCCTTGTCTCCACTCTTCCTTCTGAGGTTGGTTTGGCCCCTAAGCTCTGAAGTTTGGGAGGGTCCCAATCAGTCTAAAGGCTGGAGGGAGCAAGGCAGTTACCCAGCGTCTCCAGGCTAAGGCACTTGTATTCTGGTGGAGGATCTTTTCCCAAAATGCATAGGATGAGTAGTGTCCCACATTTTGGATTGTTTTGCATTTTGGAATATTTGCATATACATAATGAAGAATCTTGAGGATGCTTAGTGCTCAGGTAGCTTTCTCTACTCTTACACACTCCAGGGCCCCATACCAGGAAATGATGCTGCCCAGTTTCAGGGCTGGCTCTTCCCACATCAATTAAGGCAATCAAGACAACCCCCATAGACATGTCCAAAGGCCAAGCCAGTGTAGACAGTCAGTTCCTCCTTGAGATGCTCTTTCTAGGTGATTCTGGGTTGTGTCAAGTTAAATATGAGCTAACCATCACAGGACCCAAGTGTAACATGAACTCCATGAACGTTTTATAAACACACATTGTATACATGTAGGTTGAAAGTAATTTTATGCAATATATTTTAAACAATTTTGTGCATAGAGCAAAGTTTGTATGTCATAAACCATCAGAACTGTGTTGTTCTGCTGATAATCAAAGTGTTTTGATCTTGAAGCATTTTCCATTTTGAATTGGGGCTTGGGGGATGCTCAACTTATTTTACATTTTGAAGTTTTTGGAGACTAAGGACCAGAAATAGTGTTTAGTCTGGAGGAACCTTACATAACCCCATTGCATAAGAATCCTTAGAGCTTCTGCTAAGGAGGCAGGTATTGCTCTCAGGGAGCCACTGCTCCCTGGCCCAGGTTGATGGCTCTCCAGGGCAAGACTTTGGGATCCACACTAAAAGCCTTTTAGATGAAGGCTCTCAGAGACTCACAGGACTTCACAGAGAAGACTTCTTATCATAGGGAACTGGATAAGAGCAACAGCTTCAAGTCTAAGTTAGAAAACCTCAGCTTTTCTGACCATTGAGGAAATAGCTGGTTCAAGCCCGTGCTTACTCCCCCGCCAAGAGGCAATGCTGAGCAGGATGAACCATAGCCTGCCCTCTAGAGGGGAGTGCTGGCATTGCACACAGGTGCACTGCGGGCCAGTGAGCTTCATCACCATTTTGAATCGTGTAGAGGGAAAATGATGAAGCATGAAATCAGAACAAAAGACGCCTCCTTTGAAACCCGGTGGACAAGTAGAAGGTGACATTGGAAGTGTGTGTGGTAGAAGGGGACTCAACAGGGACGGGGCACAAAGAAGGCCTTGGCAGTGAGAACCTGCAGGGACAGAAGGTGGCCTGCCAGCAGGACACGATGAGAAGCTAAGAGATGGGCAGCACCTCGAAGTCTGTGCCAGGGAGCCTGTGCTGTGCCCTGAGAACCAAGAAAGTTAGCATGCTCACTGTTGATGGCAGAAGACTCCCTGGCTGCATGGTGGAAGGTGATCTGGGGAGCAGGGGAGGACCACAGGAGTGATGATATGGCTGAGCCCAGGGGTGTGCCATGAGAGTTCGGGGGCAAATCCCAAGGTTTGAATGGGCCGATTGGACGAGAAAGGAGGAAGATGAGTGATGATTCCATGTGTGGCCCCCTGGTCCTGGTCGTGGTAGAACGAAGTCAGGACTCTGGCTGGCATGCAGGAGTTTGTCCGAGTGCTGGGCACTGTGGTGTCTCTCACAGCTGCAGTAGTCAGCCGTCATCTGCCTGTGTGGTCTCAGCGCTGGTCTCCGGTTAGCCCCGGAGCACCTGAAGCTGACCGCACCATCGGGAATCGATGGAGAACCGGGACTTCCTCAGCCAGGCCTCCCGGTAATCTACCTGCTTCCACACTCCAGGATAACTTCATATCCCTGGACATAGAAGATGGCAATCTCATGGTGAGATACAAGCTGAATTCGGAGCTGCCCAAAGAGAAAGGAATCCAAGACACCGTCAACAACGGGCGAGATCACACGGTACGTCCTTGGAGTCTGTTGATTTGAAATTTTAGAAGTCAGTGAACCTTTAAAATGAAATAAGTGCCCCCAAACAAAAATAGGCAAATGACACACAAACCTGTTACAAGGTGAACTTATTAACTGAGGGGTGTGTCCTTTAAAAATGTGAACATTTAGGCATAAAGTATAATATATGTAGCATATGTAAATTATGTAAACCTTGATAAATTTCAACTGAGAACATTTCCATTAAAGTGAGACTACTTCTACTAAAATGTTTTAGGACAGTGGTTTTTAACCTTCCTAATGCTATGATGGTCCTAAAGGGGTCACAACCCATAGGTTGAGAACCACCGTGCTGGGGGCTTGGGGAGATAACTCAGACTGTATGAGGAGCCGAGCTGAGCTTCTCAGAAACTAAGAAAAAGCTGTGTGTGGTGGGCTGGTCATCCCAGCACTGGGGATGTAAAGGCAGGCAGGTCCCTGGTGTTTGTGGGCTAGCAGCCTAGACTATGTGAGTGAAGACCCTGTCTCAAATCAAAGGTGAACAGTGCCCGAGGAACAACACCTACAGTTAGTTGTTTTCTGACCTCTGCACACACGTTCACACACATGCAGAAACATGAACATGTGCACAGACACACACACAGACACACACACACACTGGGCAGGCTTCTACCATGCATGTAAATAAATGCCAAGGAAAATAAAACCACAGTTACTCTGAACCACCACAAATAGGTTTGTGTCTCATTGCTTGCTCGTTCATTTCCATTCATTTTAGATTTCGATTACAATCGGAAACTCAAGAAAACTCATGTGGGTGTATATGCATGACCATAACATAAAAATTGAAGGGGAAATATTTGATTTCGGCACATATTATCTTGGAGGAATTCCAATTGCAATCAGAGAAAGGTAAGATGATGCTGTGGGTTTTTTGGGGGGTGGGGTGGGGACCACTGCATGCATGTGAAGGTCAGAAGACCACTTGTGGAGGTTGGTTCTCTCCTCCTACCCTGTGTGTCCTGAGCATCAAACTCAGGTCATCGGGCTTGACAGTAAGTGTCCTTACCCACTGAGCCGTCTCGTCACCCCAGTGTTCCGCATTTTATTAAAGCAGACCCCCTCTCACACTGGCAGTGATTGCTACCAACAATTCTAGTCCCCTTCATTTAATTTTAGCCATAGGCAGTTAACTTTGCAATACTAACAATGCAGTCTGGAAAGAACAGATTGTAGAATTGAATAATGGGACTGGCCATCCAACATGGGGGAGTGGGGTAAAATGTCTGACACTCCCATGCCCCTGGTTGTCACTCCGGGAAGGAGAGAAACACAGAGTCCAGTTGGGTGGATAACACTGAGGGAAACAAAAGGAGTCTATTGATCTACCCATTAAAGAATTTCATGGACAGGTGTAGGCTAAGAACACACATATGGGGGAGGGTAGAGAGTGAGAGGGAGGGAGAGAGAGAGAGAGAGAGAGAGAGACAGAGACAGAGACAGAGACAGAGAGGAAGGCTTTTCCTGGCAGTCTGACTTATGCTTCCAAATGAGAAGCTCCCCCCTTTTCTAAATAAGCTTATACTTTTCTTTCTTGCTTTAATTAAAATCCCAAGAGCAGAGACATAAATGAAGTGGACGGAAGCCCGTGGAAATATTACCTGGCCTTTTGTTTCTTCAGAAATAAAACGCTACGCGGTATTTATCAGTTTCTGGCCTCTTATCCATCTGGTAAGGTGTTTGGCCATCCAGTGAGCCCCTGCAACTGTCAGCTGATGAGGGATGCTGGCAGGCTGGTGGCCTAGAGAGCCTCAGCAGGACCCTGCAGGGGCAGCCACACAGCTCTTCTCAAGGACCCTGGTTTAGTCAGAGAGCTCACACCTGACAGGAACGAGGCCCGGTGGAGTCCTGGCTGTGTCCTGAAGCTTTGCACTGCAGAGACCATGGCTCTCCTCCCTCTCAGCCTCCTAGGAATGAGGACTCAGGCCTTTGAGTGACTTGAGATTATAACTGGGAATCACGTGTCTGTTGATCCCATCTATAAATCCTTCCTGATAAGGCCAGAGGACCTGGCACCAACCAGGACATTTCCCCTTGGATTTGAGTGTAATCGTAAAACATGGAGACAAAGGTTACAGGAAAGTGGCAGTCAGCCGGAGTCTGACAGACACTGGGCTCAGCATCACTTTGAGATCTTGTAGTTCCCTCACATCTGCTGACTCCAGCCAGGGAGCTGGATGAGCTTTTGTGGGCAGATGGGCCCAGAGTACGCACATCCATTCCAATGCAGGAAGTCATTGAACAGCACTTGCCCTGACATAATCAGGTTCCTCTAGCAAGTATCTTCAGACCTTGCATCCTGGAGGAAGTGTGGACGCCTAGGCCCTCAGCTGGCCCGAGAGAATGGATATAAACAAATTTGTAAAGTCACCGGCCCCAGAAATTGAAGCATTCATCCCTCCTCTCCAAGGTGAAGGCTGTCTTTC
This sequence comes from Peromyscus eremicus, assembly GCF_949786415.1. NCBI lineage: Eukaryota > Metazoa > Chordata > Mammalia > Rodentia > Cricetidae > Peromyscus > Peromyscus eremicus. The sequence goes on from NC_081435.1 coordinate 3,195,116, forward strand.
TAAAATAGGTAGGCCACAGTGCCAACGAAGGTGTGCTTTTCTTTTAGTTAAATTTAATTTATGCACATTCCACATAGCTCTGCTGTTTATAATGAATCTGACTAGACTGAAGGCAGGACACCTTTCCATTTGGATTAGTAGAGCTGCCTTAGGGATTTATAATGAAATTGGCACTGGGTTTTCTTAGTACATCATTTGATTAAGAAACATTGCCGGGCGGTGGTGGCGCACGCCTTTAATCCCAGCACTCGGGAGGCAGAGCCAGGCGGATCTCTGTGAGTTCGAGGCCAGCCTGGGCTACCAAGTGAGTCCCAGGAAAGGCGCAAAGCTACACAGAGAAACCCTGTCTCGAAAAACCAAAAAAAAAAAAAAAAAAAAAAGAAACATTAATATTTGCTTAGACCTCAGTCAGTTCATGTGTATTAATATTTTTCATGAATTCACCTCCACATAGGTCAGGAAGTCCAACCAAAGAGGAATGGCAGGGTGCCTCCCAGAAAGGTCTGCTATAGAAATTGATTGTGTAGGCCTGGGAAGATGTGTCATTCTGTAAAGGGCTCAGTGGACAAACACGAGAACCCAAGGTCAGATCTCTAGCACCTACATAAAAAAGCCAGGCATGGGGTTGGGGACTTAGCTCAGTGGTAGAGCGCTTGCCTAGCAAGCACAAGGCCCTGGGTTCGGTCCTCAGCTCCGGAAAATTAAAAAAAAAAAAAAGCCATGCATGGTAGTTCCTTTAATTGTAGTGCTAGGTAGCAGAGGCAAGAGGATGCCTCTGACTTCCTGGTCAGCCAGTCTAGCTGACTTGTTGAGCTCCAGTTTCAGTGAGGGACCTTGTCTATTGGAGAGCAATAGAGACAGACATCCATTGTTAACCTCTGGCTTCAACATGCACATGCATACAAACCCACACACACAGGAATGCATACACACATATACACGCATACACCACACAGCCAGAAGAAATTGCTGGTGTAACGATAATAGGGTAGTAATGTAGGGTAAATAGTGATGCACCAGGTACTATATAGATAGCCCTACTGTCTTGCAATGAGTCCTCAGTTTCCCTAAGTGTTATTGAGCATGTTACACATATTAAGTTAATCATATGACAGGCCCATGAAGCAGAATAGTGGGTTTTCATTTTGGATTAGAGAGGAACAGAGGAGTAAAGGTGCCCAGTCAAGCCAGCCTAGGCCTTGAGCCAGACAGCCCAGCTCCAGAGCCCACAGCCCTCACCCACTCTGAGCCTCTCACGTACCTGTGTTGTGTCCACCATCACTCCAGGCTCTTTCTGAACATCAACGTATTTCATCCTCAAAACAACCACTTGCTCACATGGCACAGTTTGGGGGTAGCAGGTAGATTCAAACCCAGGGTGTCAGCTTGGCGTTGATTAGATCAGCCATGTTTTCCATAATGTAGTAGAACTAAAAAGTAACAGTTTGCTGAGTTCACAGGGTCTGTGGTAAAATAGAGCCTGAAGGTTTTTAGCACACCCCTGGATCTTGAATTCCCACGTACATATTTCTATATCACCTGCAGTTACAGCGCATCCACAGACTTTCCATCCATTGAGAAGCACCAGGAAACCAGCCTTTCTGGGGAGGCCAGCCTGACAGGTCTCCTTTCTACACTCCTCCCCCAGGTTTAACATCTCCACGCCTGCTTTCCAAGGCTGCATGAAGAATCTGAAGAAAACCAGTGGTGTTGTCAGGTTGAATGACACTGTGGGAGTCACCAAGAAGTGCTCCGAAGACTGGAAGGTAAGCAGGACTCAGAGCGTGGGACACACTGCATCCCAGAGGGCCATGGTGCTGCCGCGGTGAGCTGGCTTCATGCCTATGAAACCTGATTGTGTGGCAAAGCAAAGCGCGAGTCCGTCTGGACTGCACTGATGGTGTTCGCCATTTCAGGGAAGTGATGCAGTTTTAGAGCCCGTATCTGGGCATCCAGGACACGATTATAACATCAGTGATTTCCATGTTTGCATTTCAGCTCGTGCGAACTGCCTCGTTCTCCAGAGCAGGACAGATGAGCTTTACCAACTTGGATGTGCCCCTGCCTGACCGCTTCCAGCTCTCTTTTGGGTTTCAGACCTTTCAGCCCAGTGGTACATTATTGAGTCATCAGACACGGGTAAGAGGTGGTATGTTTGAGTTAAGATTTTGGCTCTACAGTTTCTGTCCAGAGCAGCAGAGAGGTTTGGAGGGTAGAGGACTTAGGCATTCTATCTGCTATCATGTGAGCAACTCTCCACCTGGGGCAGATCCTGAAGGGAACCCAGCTAGAAGCTGCCTAGTAATTGACAGAGCTGGATTTGTGTGTATTGAGCAGTCTTTTCCATTCTTTGCAGGTAAGTGTTAAAATGAACTATAACAGGTATAAGCAATAATGTGGCTTAGGAAAACATTAAGATTTATACTCAATTTCTTCTTGATTACAACTTCAAAAGATGGTCTTCAGAATCCTGTATTACAGCAATTACTCCTCAGAAAATCTTTACCCTGGAGAGTTTGAGGAAATCGGGCCCAGTGCCCTCTTCAGTAGAGATTCCCTTGGGGGCTGGGGAGGTGACTTGGAAGTAAAGTGCTTACTTACTATGCAAATGTGAGGATTGACATTTGAATCTACAGCACCCCAGCACCCACGTGAAGGTGGGCACGACAGGCCACCTCTAATCTCGGCTTAGGGGGAGCAGACAGGATATCCCCTTAGCAGTCTAGGGCTCAATCTCCTGAGCTAGACCAGCCCAAATGGTGAGCTCTGGGTTCTGTAAGAGACCCTGTCTGAATATGTGAGGTAGACAGCAATCAGGGAAAACACCTGGAGGCAACCGTGTGCCTCCACACACATGTGCACCCGCGAGTGCACACCACATGGGCATACACAGAAAAGGAGCACACAGCGAGAGAATGAGAGCAAGGGAGAGAGACTGAGACACTGAGACTGTTCACAGACGAGGCCCTCTATAGCTCCTGAGATGAGTCAGCTTAGAAATCCACTCACAGGAAGAATGGGACTTTAAAATAAATAATGGTTTTTGGTTTGTTTCTTTAGTGTTGCCAATCACAGCGGATATTTTGTATCAGATCTAAAAGATGACAGTGGCTGCCTCTGTGGCTATGCCCATTAGGAGGGTCACTTGCCTTTTGGTAAACTTGTTTACCAGTTTTTGCAGACTTTTAAAATGATCGCTAAAGAGACAACATGTGCCATTAGATAGTACAGGAGGCGGTCTATCCAAGCTTGATAGCACATTAGTTTGACCTAATGTGCGCTCTCTCTCTCTCTCTGTCTCTGTCTCTCTCTCTCTCTCTGTATGCACATGTGAGCACACTTGTGGCCATGTGGTCACGTATGTGTAGGTGAATGTGTGTGCTCAAGAACAACTTCGTGTATCATTCCTCAGGAGCCATCGCCTTGTTTGAGACAAGGACTCCCCCCAGCCTAGGGCTCACCAAATAGGCTAAGCTGCCTAGCCAGCCCTAGAGATCATCCCGTTTCCCTCTCCCCAGCCCTGGGATTGTGAGCACACACCACTGCACCCAGATTTTTCTATGTGGGTCTGGGAACTGGGCTCAGGTCTTCATCCTTGTGTGGCAAACATTTTCCTGACCGAGCCATGTCCCCAGCGCTGACCCAGCACAATTCTGTCACATGTAAGTACAGTTGGTACACACTCCACAAAATGGTTGAAAGCAGATGGAAGGATTAGATTAGCAACAAGTTAGAGCAACCCTGTGCAGTACAGGAATTCTAGAAATGTCTTAGGGATATTGCTTTCAAGTTCAAAAATGGCTATTTAGGAAACACAATTGATCCCACTGGTAACAAGTTCTGCAAAGCCGTCACTGGCTGTAAGGATGCACTGGAGAGAAACTGGCAGATATCACACAGCTTAAGGAAAATGTCAGAAATTAGGCACAACAGAGAAACTGAATGAAGCTGAAATGACCACTAATGATAGATTTTAAGTTACTCATTGACAGAAAGAGTCAATGTTTTGCCAGTGTTTGGATGAGCACAGCTTGACATGGAAAGTTGGGCTTCTTAGAAATGATGACCGAAACATAAAACACTTATGAAAATCACAGAGAAGGAGTCATTGTTGTTATCTTACATAGGAAAAAAGATTCTGAATGATGATGAATCAACTCCTTGCTGTAAACTTTATGCAGAAGAGAATGGATTCTGACAGAAATAACTTCATCAAAATAAGTAAAAATAGGGGGAAATTAGATGTGATTTAATGTTGTATACATCTGGTTAGAAAATCAAGTGGGCCTAACAAAAGTAGATCTAGACAAAGACTGACAAATTCATCAATGTTGAAGTAATCTGCATATCATTATTATATTCATAAACAAGGAGATGAACTATTTAAAATTATCTTTCAATCGAGAGGCAAGGACCAAATATCTGGGTCAAAACGCCCTGGCTGCTTTATGCCTAGTTCTGATCGTTCATTCGTCGTCTCTAAATGCACATTAATTGGTGGTGGTATATTCTGGGATGGTTTCAGACAAGTAGCCTGCAGGTCACCTTAGAAGATGGTCACATTGCGTTGAGCACCAGGGACAGCAGCGACCCCATCTTCAAGTCTTCACAGACCTACGGGGACGGCTTACTGCATCACGTGTCTGTAATCAGCGACACCTCAGGGTGAGTGGACTGCCTCTGCTGCCGGGGTCTAGTTCACCAGAGTTCTCCAGCATAGCTTCTCAGATCATCTCTTCCTGGTGCTGATGCTGGTTGGCTATGTGTTTTCCCTTTCCTAGTTCTGTCCCTGTGTCCTGACTGAGATGTAAAGTCAGTGGTCAGGTGTGTGTGGATAGATAAAATTCAAAATGGACTACCCACCCTAAACGTGGGAGGAACCACCACAAACCTTCTTATAGAATGGCATGGGTGGGCCTCCAAAAATGTGGTGAAGACATGCACACCTGAGACTGCTCTCCTGTGATTCTGTGTCCAGGGGTTTAAAAACAGGGCAAATCAATTGTTTCAGAATTCGGAGTGGTGGTTATTCCTGGAGAGGGAGGGAAGCTGGGAACTACAATTAACGCAAGGTATTTGTGTTCTTGAGGTACTGGGAAAGTTGATATCTTTCTATGAATGCAAACTATATTGATATGTTCATGTTGCAAAAATTCATTGAGGGATTGGAGAGATGGCTCAGTAGTTAAGATCACTGGCTTCTCTTTCAGAGGACCCAGGTTCAATTCCTAGCACCTACATGGTGGCCCACAACCATTTTTAACTCCAATTCCAGAGAATCCGACTCCCACTTCTGGCTCCTCAGACACTAGGCACATACATGGTGCACAGACATGCATTTAGGCAAGGCACACATACACATAAAATAAAAATAAACAAACCTTTTTAAAAAATTGCTTGAGCAGATATCTATGATGTATATTTTCAGTACATATATATTATTTGGCCGAAGTGTTGTGTGTAAAAATACTTTGCACTTTCAAATCATTTCTGATTTGACTAGTGGTGGGTGACAGATTTGAGTCTGGGTCAGTCAGTAGATGGTGCCCACAGTGTGGGGGTGTTTCGTTGCAGTTTTGTTTTTTGTGAGGAGTCTCACCCTTTTCTTGTGTCTCTCCTTTTTCAGCCTCCGACTCCTCATTGATGACCAGGTTCAGGGAAGGAACCGAAGGCTCCCTGGCTTCTCGAATCTCCAACAGTCCCTCCGTCTGGGAGGTGGTTATTTCGAGGGTTGTATCAGCAACGTTTTTGTCCAAAGGTGGGGGATCTTTTTTCTGTGGTTATCAATAAGAGCCCACCCACCTGCACAGTGTCACACTTAACCCAGTTACTGGATTAGATTTCTTAGTATTTCTCAAGGCTCTAATTCTGCCTCAATATTTCCAAAATTCATTTAAAAACCAACAAGCAAAAGCTCCTAGCATCTCAGACCTTGGAAAAGATCTAATAAAAATTAACTTTCAGATCATGGCCCTTGAAAAACTATTCATGCTATATGGTTTCATTTTAACCAAGACTGTACAGTTTGATTGGATCAGGTTTCCATGGCTTTTAGGGCAAAGGAATTTTGAGGATCTGTGCAGTTCTGGGGACACCCATTCAGACAGTGCTGACCATGACTTTCAGAAGAGTAGAGCTCCAGGATTCCACGCATACAAGCTTTAATTGGTGTCTCTGATTCAGAACACTGTAGCAGAGGAAGGTCCTGGCTCTGGCTGGGAACCTTAGGCTGGAACTTGCAGCCTTCCAAAATGGCACCATCATCCCTCCGACCATCCAGCAGGCATGAACCTTCTGGATCACGATGAGGCACACAGTTCTCACTCCTGTCCATAGCTGATAAAGCAGCTCTCTTGAGCTTGTAGGCCAGTGGTTGGAGCAGGGCGTGGGGGGAGCAGAGAAGACAGGAGGTGTGTACTCACAGCCTCTGCTAGACAACACACACAGCTAAGCAAGCACCGTCACACAGATCTTTCCATAAACGACTTCTGTGGCGTCCTGACGCTCACCCAGATTCCTGTGCTGAGCCATGTCTGTAACTTCCCTCTCTGCGGATTTGATTTGATATTTCTATATGATATCCATTTCAAAGAATAAACCAGCGTTCCTGCCATACTTGAAGTCCACAGAACTTTCTGGAGCCCTTCTATCTTGCATATGTGACTTGCGCAGATGAAAAAGTTCATGTAGGAATCATGACAGTAAGAATGTCCTTTGCCACGAGCTCTTTCTGCTTACTTGTGGGTCTCCCTCCACAGGCAAGAATTTGGTCATAGTTTTCATTTTTCCCTCATTCCAGGTTGTCACAGAGTCCCCAAGTCCTGGATTTGGCCAGTAAATCTACCAAGAGGGACGCCTCCTTGGGAGGCTGCAGTTTAAACAAGCCGCCTTTCCTTCTGCTGTTCAGAGGCCCCAAGAGGCTCAACAAGGCCAGGACTTTCGATGTCAATCAGGTAAGTGCCAAAGCCTTGCCTTGGGTTTAACTTCTCCTCACCTTGCCTAGGGGGAGATGATGGGAGAGGGTAGCACATCCCCCAGTCTCTGCTGGTTAGGGCCGCCATGAAGCGGCACCAAAGGATCAGCAGCAGTTGACAGGCACCAAAATGGCAAAGCCAGGGCTGAGGGATGGCTCAGTCAGCAGGGTGGTAGAGTCATGCACAGACGTGAGGACTCAAATTCGGATTCCCAGCACCGTGTGTGGTAGCATGCATCTATAATCGGGCACAGAGGACGTGAAGATCCTGGGATTCGCTGACCAGCCAGTCCAGCTGGATTGGTGAGCTCCAGATTCAGTGAGAAAGTCTGTCTCAAAGATTGAGGTGGAGGGCAACAGAGGTAGGCATCTGACTGACGCTGGCCTCGACTTCCCCATGCTCGCACATGGTCATGTATACATAAACGTACACACACGTGCACTAAAAATATGACAAAGTGATTTCTCTTCCACATTTATTTTGTATCTTGATAAGAATTGGGCAATTTTTGCAGTCTCCAAAGAAGTGGAGCTGTAACAGAATGCGGTAAGTTCACTCTGTGAGTGCAACACCAATGGACCCACTAGGGCACAAGAGAGGAAAGGAAACATTGTTACTTGTATCTAATAGGAATATCGAGGCTCATTCTCCAAGAGTGCTTCTCAAGCCAAGAAATTATGGGGCTTTCACTGGGGAAACTGATGTACATCATATAGAAAATATTTCCATCACATTAGGGGAGGTACAATCTTGAGCATGCTCAGTTAGACAACATGTGACTTTTTCATATATCCTTTGTCCAAAAGTGGTAGAATAGAAACACCCTCTGCAGAGGAATTTTCATTATAGTGCAACCATCCTGAGCAGCATTGACTCTGGGTCACCTGGAGGAGAGGCAATGTAGTCTTGGCTGTATTAAACCAGCTCCTTGCAGTTTGCTTTGCAGTGATTACTTAGTTTCATTTCTGTCACTGTGATAAATAGCCACTCATGGGAGAAAGGGATGTATTTCATCTTAAAGTTCCAGGCTACAGTCCCATCATTGTTGGGAAGTTGAGGCAGGAACTTGAAACAGTTGGTCACATCACCTCCACAGTCAAGAGCAGAGAGAAAGGAATGCATGCTTGCTCGCTTGCTTGCTTGTGATCAGCTAGAGTTCTCCACTCATACACAAGTTAGGGCTCTCGGCCTAGGGAATGGGGTCACCCACAGTGGTCTGCATCTTCCTCTATCAATTAACAAGATGATTTCCCATAGTTGTGCCCATGGACAGACCCGCTTTAGTCAATCCCTCATTAAGACTTTTCTCCTGTGATTTGAGGTTGTGCCAAGTTGACATTTAAAGATAATCATCACTGTCTTAGGGTTTCTATTGTTGTGAAGAGACACCATCTCCACAGCAACTCTTAAATGAAGGAAAAACATTTAATTTGGGTGTCTCACTTACAGTTCAGAGGTTCAGTCCATCATCATCATGGTGGGATATGGTGGTGTGCAGACAGACATGGTGCTGGAGAAGTAGCTGAGAGTCCTATATCTGACAGGCAACAGACACACTGGGCAGTATCTTGAGCATGTATAAGATGTCAAAGCCCACCTCCACAGTGACACTCTTCCTCCAACAAGACCACACCTTTGCCACAAGGCCACACCTCCTAATAGTGCCACTCTCTGTGGGGGCCATTTTCTTTCAAACCACCACAATCACAAAGGCCTTATCTGAAACAAATAAAAGCTCCCAAAGAAACCTTACTGGTATTAAAGGTGCAACAACTCACTCCTCAACCCTTGCCTAAGCCAAGATAATTGCCCTTAAAGCTACCTGCCTAGCTGCTAACAGACCTTAATTTGGCTGTTGGAATTTCTGTGGCTGATTCCTTGCTTTCATATACTTTCACGCATTAGTAGCAGGTCTGGTGATATTCTCAAGACTAGGGGAGCTATGCCCCTTCTTACATATGTGCCCACAAATATCCCTTGTGCAACTTCTATGACAAGGTATACATATTCACCCAAGCTTTGTCAAAGCCAGAGTGGCTTAGCTTGGACTGTGTATTTTAAACAGGCAAGGAGTTTTCAAATCACAATGCTCAATGACCACTTAGGTCAGAGGCATCTGAAGAGGGCCTAGGTACCTGGCAGGGCCCTCCGGGTGATTCTCGTGTCTTGCAGAGACCAAAAGGAAGTCATGTTGCTAACAAGGAAGAGTGTGATCATTGTCATTAATTAAACACAAGCTTTGGAGTTAAGAAATGCCTTGCTCTGAGCTTGGTCAACAGGGTGACCTCCCCATAACTGAGGTCACAATAAGAAGAACATGCAGCCTTGATCCACCAGGCACTGTGCTAAGGCGTGGGTACATGTTCTTATATCACTAGCCACATCGTACAAAGAAGGAGGCTCAGGTCTGGACAGAAGAGCAATTTATGCTATGAGCAGAAGGTGGACAATGGGGCTGTGCCCTCTAAGAGCAAGCTGCTGGGCTGCCGGGAGAGCTCAGTACTTGAGCACTAGTTTTTGACCAAGTAGAGCATGCTGCTCCAGCTCAGCCACAGTGTTCATTAACAATGACCATTTGCTGCTCATCCAGCTATAGTCCCCAGCTGCGTGGTGATTATTAACAGACAATACTGACTAAGAAATGTTCTGTACTGTTTAGAAACAATTCACTTCATGGATACTTGGGGACTGTTATCTTACTATGATGAGAATACTGCCTTTAGAATCGCCCCTTCAGAAATGAAGTCATGTATTTTGTTTGTTCTAAGCTGGTAGCTACTGGGACTAAGTCAGTAGGATGGCGGTGGAGCTGGTGAGGAGTCAGTAGGATGGTGGTGGAGCTGGTGAGGAGGGAAGGGACTCCACTATTACTCAGTAGGCAGAGAATGTTAAACTCAGACAATAATTGTATTTGGGAGAGCAGGGAGAGACAGAAAAATTCTAGTCCAGTCTAGATTGTAGACTACATGGTGGTGCTAGAGACTTTTGTGGAGATGGGGGACAGGCATTTGGAGAGAAAGAGAAGGAACAGAGGAGTTCGTGGCATGTTGAGTGATAGGTACCTGCAGGTCATGCAGGCAGAGAGACTTGGTGGGAAACTGTTGATATCTCCTAGGGGGCCTAGGCAGGTAGAGAGTAGTGGGGCCGTTGTTCTGAGAGGCGTTAGTGAATGCATTATCTAACTTTTCCCTCTCCTGCACAAGCTCCAGATTAGATAAACTATATTATTTCTGCTGTGAATAGCTTGGCAATGGAGAGAAAACAAGGCTTATGGTGATCTGCTCACGCCACACTCCTGGGAAAGCAGAAGGAAGTGAAAACTAGGCAGGTCCAGATGTCAGGTTTCAGATTAGTGTTGTTTTGTTTTGTTTTGTTTAGTTTATAAGCTTTTCCAATAATACCTGGTCGGTAAATGATAGACCCAGAATTCACATTAGGCATAGTATCACCCCAGTGAATGTGCTCTTCAAGTCTCTGCTGGCTTGAAAATCTTGATAAACATTGGGAAATTTGATAGAGAAAGGAGGCTGAGGGAGGGATGTGAATCCCACGCTGATGCCAGGTCAGGCTGGTGACATATGTAACTTGGACGTTTTCAGTGGCTGGTGTAGAGCTACTGAAAGGAGTTCCTCCAGCTGCTTAGGAGATTAAAGCACAGTAGTCTAGCAGCAAGCTTCATGAAGACATGTCGTAGGAAAATCGTAAACAAAGGAGTCGAGATAGCGAGTTACTACAGCCATCCGGGCAAGAGCAGGGCTGCTCTCAGGGCAGAGATGCCAGATGTGAAGAAAGAAGCAAAGAAACAAAGTCCATCACAGAGCTCAGCAGTAGGACACAAGGGTGATGCATGGAAGAAGTAGAGGGGCGGGTGTCCACAGAGGCCGTGGTGCTGAGCCTGGGTTCCTTCAAGGATGATGAGAGAATGGAGGAGTTAACAGTGTCAGAGGGAGCGTATTGACAGACAAGGAACCCTTTCTCGGAGGCAGTAGGGCCTGCTGATCCCAGGCAGGCCTCAGGCTGGGTTCTGTTCTCAAGAGGACCCAGCATAGCTCTGAATTCAAGCAGTTCACTTAGAGCTCTGATAAGTATGATTGAACATCTCCAACAGTGTGCAAGCTTGGGCTGTTTTTGTTTAGTAGTCTGTCCCTTTCTATCAGGGACTATGGGGGTCCAGCCCCTCGATAGTCCCTTCCCAGGGTCCGGGAAGAATCTACAACCAGCTGATAATTAATCTTTGAAGAAAAGAAATGAATCTATGTACACAAAATTCCTTAGTCCATACATTTTATTATTCTATCAGGTTTCTCTCTACAAGCTTATACTCTGCTCTCATTGTTAGCTCCTTTCTTGCCCAATTTCTCTCTACATTTATCTGCTGACCCCTCTAGGTTCTATCTTAATTTCTTCACCTTAGTTCTGCCCCTTCTAGGTTCTCATCCATCTAGTTCTTTCCCATCTTAGCTCCTCTCCATCTCCTCCTTTCTCTCCCATCTCCTTCTTCCTCATCTTGTTCTTCCCCATCTGGCTCTTCCTCATCTTCCATCTCATTCCTCTAGTCCTCTCTTCTAGCCCTTCAATCTAGTTCTTCCCATCTCAGTTTGTTCCTCTCAAGTTCTTACCCATCTAGTTCTTCCATTGTATTTTCTCTTCTCCGCCCTGTGCCCTGGAAATCCTGGTATAAGAAGGGAGAGGTCGAGCTAAATTGTGTAAAGCTATTACTTAATGTCCACCTCTCCTAGGCGGTGTCTCCTTGTGGAATTTACCTTAAGTCAGGTGACTAGCATGTGAACTGTTATTACTGTTAGTCCTTGAAAGTGGCCAAGGGAGATATCTGATTCCAGAGAAAGCCTTTCCTGAGGCTGTTCTCCAAACACCTGGAATGTGTATGTCCAGAGAGTGATCAGTCCACACTGTTAGCCCTTCTTAGGGAAAAGTCAACTGGGAAAACTATGAAGGCACACCTGATTTTCATAACAGAAGACAGCTGATATATAACAAGTCAAGTAACACCAAAAACTCCTTGGGATTTGTCTTCCTCTGGAGGAATTCCCTGATTCCTCCAGGTAGTGACTTTGCCATAACCAGCTGAGCTCTTATGATATATTCCTGCGGCCTGCAGCACCTCTCTGCAGCCCTGAATCTGTGTGTGTTTGTGTTGTGTGTGTATGGAGTTTGGAGGGTGTGTATGTAGTGGTGTGTGTGTGTGTGTGTGTGTGTGTGTGTGTGTGTGTGTATACCACTAGACAAGCATCCCATCTCTGGAACAAATCCCTAATTCTCTCATTACTTTCATTTAGAGACCATGTCTAACTTGGTTGCCTAGACTGGCATTGAACTTGCTGTCCTCCTGTCTCAGCTCTGGAGTAACTAAGGACTTGCAGGCCTATGCCAACAGGCCTGGCTTTGGTTGTACAGACAGCTGGTATGAAGTGTACACTCTGGCACCATATCTATCTGGGATAGGCTGGAGAGGAACACGCGACTATGAAGGAGGTTTTGGGGAACTTCTTTACTGATGGCTCCCGAAGATTCCTTGCAAAATGGCTTTCATGAGGACAACAGTTCTACCTTGATGACTTGTTTGTCAACTTGACACAACTTAGAATCACCTGAGAAGAAAGTCTCAGTGAAGGATTGTACAGATCAGGTTGACTTGGGGACATGTCTGTGAGCATTGTCTTGATTGCCTTAGCTGGTGTGGGGAGAAGCAGCAGGAAAGTGGGGATGCTGTTCCCTGGCGTAGGAACCTGGACTGTGTTTGAGTGGGGAAAGCTAGCTGTAAACGTGCTCCTGACTGGGGCTGATGTGATTAGCTGTAAGCATGCTTGCATGCATTTCTCTCTGCTCCCGACTGGGGCTGATGTGATTAGCTGTAAGCATGCTTGCATGCATTTCTCTCTGCTCCCGACTGGGGCTGATGTGATTAGCTGTAAGCATGCTTGCATGCATTTCTCTCTGCTCCCGACTGGGGCTGATGTGATTAGCTGTAAGCATGCTTGCATGCATTTCTCTCTGCTCCCGACTGGGGCTGATGTGATTAGCTGCTTCAGGTGTCTGCCTCGATGTCCGCTTTCTCTTCTAAGTCGCTTTTGTCAGAGTATTTTCTCACAGCGGCTGAAATGGAGCTAGGATCCCACCTAGGAGGCAGTTCAGTGATAGGTGGAACGTGAAGCTTGACCCCAGTTCTCTCTGCTTCATCTTGGCTCTGAGAAACACTTGCTGAGCAGTGTCCAGCAGGGGAACAACGGACTCTGCCTGGGCTTCTCTCTGCCTGGGCTTCTCTCTGCCTGGGCTTCTCTCTGCCTGGGCTTCTCTCTGCCTGGGCTTCTCTCTGCCTGGGCTTCTCTCTGCCTGGGCTTCTCTCTGCCTGGGCTTCTCTCTGCCTGGGCTTCTCTCTGCCTGGGCTTCTCTCTGCCAGGACAGCTCTTTTATCCACAGCTCTTCCCAACAACTTCTCCTCAAGAATCATGTCCAAGAGCAAGGGTCACATGGTCATTCCTGAACCAACACTTAGCAAGACAAATCCTCAGCTTTCACTTGAGTTCCGGAGATCCCCATTGAGCTCTGAGCCCTGTGGTCCAGACCTAGACACCAGAATCTGGACTCTGATGTGAGGAAAGGGGGCAATCTGGAGACTCAGTTTCTTCCACAGTTAATGCTCAAGCATAAAGTGTTGTCCACCATAGGACAGATTATTATGTCCCAGTCATTGCTGACAGCAGTGAGGACAGGTCCAGGGCCCTTGCTCTCTGCCCCTTCTCTCAGTCTGTTCCTTGCCCCGTTACAGAAGCCTAAGGGGAGGGGGCAGGTTTGGGCTCTGTGTCCTACTCTGGCTGTAGATGCCTCCTAATGGGTGTCTGCTGAGAACACTTGGTTCTTCTGATGGTCCATGATGGGATGGGATGCTGGATCCCTGCAGGCTCCAGATGTAGCGGTTTCCCCTAAAGAGGAAGACTTGTATAAGGCATGAGGAACATGTACTCTCCCCAGAAAGGAAATAAGAGAAAAGGGATGTTTGGATTCTCCAAAGCTGTGTCTTCCAGCTCCATTCCTAGCGTCCTGAAGGTGAAAGGCCCCAAGCTACAGGCGCACTGGGGCCCTGAGCGGTGCTGGGTGGGTGTGCAGGAGAGTGAGGAAGCTTAGACTAGGTGTCCACCTTCCTCTTCGTCTCCACCCAAGTGGCCCGCTGGAAGGACCCTCGGGGGTCCCCTTGGGGCCATTTGCTGAGTCTTCTATTTCTCTGCTGACTTCATCGCTTAGACGCTGTGGGGAGAACTGAGCATTTGGGCCAGGCAAGCACGCTGCCCTCCAGCTGCCCCCCCCCACTCCCCACCCCCCATCCCCCACCCCACCCCTCCTCACCTTCTCTCCTCTCCCTCACAGCTGTTGCAGGACGCACCTCAGGCCTCCCCAAGGAGCATGGAGGCATGGCAAGATGGGAAGGCCTGCCTGCCCCCTCTGAATACCCAGGCCAGCCACAGAGCCCTCCAGTTTGGGGACAGTCCTACCAGCCACTTGCTATTCAAGCTTCCCCGGGAGCTGCTGAAACCCAGGTATTTCTCTTTTCCCTTTTTTTTCTCTTTCTCTTTAAAATTTTTTTTTCTTGTTCCATTCAGTGCCAAATCAGAGCCCACTTTCCTGCCTCTCCCAGAAAAGTCTCATGAAGGGGGTGCTGTCAGTTTGCTGGAGACAGTAGCCTGCACAGGACAGAGTGGGGGCCTTCACGTTCTCTCCCCTGCACAGCTGGAATGGAAATGTGACTGCCGTGGCTGCCACAGCTGCTGCTCAGGGCCCAAACAATAAGCTTAGCTCTGGCTGAGAATTGATGGTGTTCTAAAAATAAGGCTGCTGCCCCACCCCCAAAGCTAGTTATTATTTATGTGATAAATCACCTTTCTTCTTGCGCTGTATTGAAAGGGAAATTGTTCTCTTAGGTAGCCTTGGTGCAGATGGAACATTCCTAGAGAATGCTTTTAGCTAATGATGTCAGAAGGAAGGAGAGACGCATGGTTTGTCCTTTTTGGGTGTCTTGAAGGAAAAATGGATGCCAACCATTGCTTCAGACTTTCATTTTTTAAACAGTGGCAGAAGGGCCCAGGGGTCAGAAAGACTGGCTTGAACTCTTGGTTCTCATGAGGCCTGTGCGTAGCAACACACTGGCTGTGTCACATGCTAGCTCACTTCTCTGTGATATGGATGCCGAGATAGGTCTGGAGAGGCAGGAGTTTAGTATGGGAAGTGGAAGGTGGTAGAGAGGGGGCAGGCAGGCCCAGGCTGGGAGAGCCTGAGGCTGGGATAGGGCCACTATGGAGAATGGAGTGGGCGTCAGCCTGCAGCGCTACCTGAGGAAGCCGTCTAGTCCTGCGGGGTCCCCTGAGGCAGAAATCACCTCGGAAGGGTCTATGTTCTATCATGCCTGCCACATTTAGCAGATCCAAAAAATATGACAATTGGGGACTACCCTGTGCCCTGTCACAAGCCTTCTCGAAACGGAGATATCTTTGTGACCTTCATACACAGTGTGTCTTTTCTAAGTCTGCATTTCCCTTCTGGGTCTGCCTGACATTTTAGTTATGGTACATCTCTCTCTAGCCTCCATTTTCTCATTGGTTAAAAGGGGTTAATACTTATTTCCTGACTATGGGGACAGGTTAATAGTTTGACAGGATACTGGCCCTTGGAAGTCCACTCAGCCACAGGATGACTCACAGATATGACAGTCAGAACGATCCAAAGGAAAAGCCTGAGCAAGCAGTGACCCCATGGAAAGACTCAGAACTTGTCATTTGCAGAAACTCAACTTGTAGAAGACCAGAGCAGGAGGAGGCAGGATGTCCTTCAGCTGGCCCTTCTCCTAATGACGTCATCACTTCTGGGAAGGGAGGCTCCATTGTCTAGCCCTGCTCTCTTGGCCAAGCTGGCCTTAATGACAACAATCCCTCTCTTAAAGAAGTGGCATCTGCAGATGCTGCCCTGACTGTCCCAGCTTCCCCACCACCTCCCACCCCCGGCTCTCCCCACCACTTCCCACCCCCAGCTCTCCCCACCACTTCCCACCCCGGCTCTCCCCACCCCCTCCCACCCCCGGCTCTCCCCACCACCTCCCACCCCCGGCTCTCCCCACCCCCTCCCATCCCCCGGCTCTCCCCACCACCTCCCACCCCCGGCTCTCCCCACCACCTCCCACCCCCGGCTCTCCCCACCACCTCCCACCCCCGGCTCTCCCCACCACCTCCCACCCCCGGCTCTCCCCACCCCCTCCCATCCCCGGCTCTCCCCACCACCTCCCGCCCCCGGCTCTCCCCACTACTGCTTCCCTACAACCTCCTGGCTCTCCCCACTGCCTCCTGCCCCCAGCATCTTTTCCCTTCATACATTCAGCATAGTGGCCTGCTCACAGTCAACCCTGATGCTTTCTCATCCAGGTAGCATTTTGAAAGGTGAAGTGGGGGGTAGGGGATAGAAAGCTGGTCATTACAATTGGCTATTTTTCTCATCTCTATAGCAAAAGCAACTTAAGAACGAACGGTCATTTTACTCATGGTTTGAGGGTACAGTCCACTGTGGCAGAGAAAGCAGCAGGAATATGAGGTCACATTACATCCACAGTCAGGAAGCAGAGAGATGGGCAGCTAATGCGCACTCACTTTCTCCTTTTCATTTAGTCAGGGATCCCAGCCCAGGGAGTGGTGCTGCCACATCCAGTTAAACCTCTCTGGAAGACAGACCCCTGCTGACTGCTGCAGGGTGTGTCTCTAAGTCCTGTGAAGTTGACAGTCAAGATGAGCTGTCACACTAGTGTGTGCAATCCTAAGCTACCCCAGTCCCAAATGTTTTAACAT